>NW_007731812.1:82433-84804 GCF_000696425.1 Galeopterus variegatus | reverse complement strand
TAGGTGCACCAATTCCCTTGTGTCGAAATGAGACTATAAACATATGTATACTAATAAATACATTTTTAATTCTGATTTTATGCAGATTTAACATAATATTTTATACAACACGTAGCAAACTCTTTGGAGACAAAGATTGTCTCAATTAATTCTCCCCAACAGAGATGTATATTCATACAAACTCCTACTATTTCTATAAGAATATTGATTTCTTTTGTACAGAAGAAAAGGTTTAACTAAACTATTGGTAGTAGTTTAAATCTATGTGGTGTTAAGATTTCTCAAGCGCAAAATGTTCTTTGTTTGCAAACATACCTTCTTTACATATAACAACCTCATGACCCCTCAGGATTTTTTTTCTCCAAGTGACATTTTAAAATTGACAGGTGTGACTCAATCTTTTTACAGTGTTTTAGTGCCACCTCCTGGAAAAAAATTTNAAAAAAAATTTCTTGATAGAAAAAGAATAACAAGAAGAAAAGAGGAACAGGTAAAAGGAAAAGAAAGTTTATTTTCTTTTTTGTGTGTTTGTTTTTGTTTTTAACGTAAGGATAAAGAGAGAAAAATGGAAGGGATCAACCACAGGAAGGATAAATAGCTCTGGGACTGATGCAAATATGGTTTTTTGTGTGACACTCAGAGGTTAGCTTATTTTTTTATGAACACACTTTTTTAGAAAATTCAACGATAAAAAACAAGTTTATTTCGTATACATGAGAATGAAAGAAATATTCAGGATGAATTGCCTCAAAAATTATGGAAATATAAATAGCCCAGGTCATTCATTTAGGATTTACTAAAAGGAGCTCCAATATGAGTAACAGGAGGTTGTACAATTTAAATAGATTTAAATAATAACAGTATTGACTTTTTGGAAATGAAATTCCCTCACAGAAACAATCAAAACAGTATATATGGTGTTTGAGGAAAAAATTAAATTTTAAAAATTTAATTACCTTGAACTCAGTATAGAATAAAATACAGAGACACAAATCTTCAGCAGAAGCAAGTGTTGATTTATCTGAATTTATCAATAGAGCTTCTAACAAAGTGCATGTAGTCTCTAAAGACGTGACTTCTGAAAGGCCACGTTTCTCAGGTGAGTGTTTTGAACTATCCAACATGCAGTTCAGCATCCAGACATTATAGCTTCTAAGACCTTCCAGCCCAGGCCCCCTACCCACTACCTCCTTAGAGAAAAAAGGAGGGAAAACCCTCCTTTTTATCCACAGATCTCACTTAAAGAAACAGTCCATTGGAAATACAGTTCTCCTTCAAACAAGCGGTGCTTTTTGAATTTGAATGTGAAGTTCTGGGACATGTGACTTAAAAATTGAAATGGGGCCACTAAGCTACATCACACTAGGCTTAATGATAACTGGGGAAATATAATTAGAATTTTTTAAAGCTCCCCATGTTAGTCAATCTCAGGCTTATTAGGATATTTTAAAAGAAATAAATTACTTTCATCTTCCTGGAAACAGAGAGAAGAAATTTAAGAAGACTTAAAATATACAGTGTTTTTATTTTTCTTTTTTTTTGTAAGCCAACAACCTTGAAATGACAGTCTCTGAGCAAATCAGAACTTACAAAATGGAACATTTCTTATTTGAATTAGGTCTTNTTTTTTTCCTTAAAATAGGATTTCAATCATTTTTATGTCTATTCCATAAGAAAAGCCCTAATATTATATAGCTCTTTCCACATTCTCAGGTACTATAACATTATCTTCGTGATGCACACGCCCAGCTTCTATTTAGTACTAATGGTGCCTCCACACGTACATCCTGAGGACACAGTAGCTCTGAGTAGCTTTTACTCCACAGATAGGAATAGGGGCTGTGCCTTCTTGATGTGCTTTAGCCGTGCATTAAAATGGATTCTATTTCCATTAATGTACCTCATGAAAATAGATTGGCCTGTCCTCAAATTATATGGATGGAGAACAAGGAGATGGGCTTCAAGCCAACGCCATTGAAATTGGTTTAGGAAAAGGTAACAGTTGATTAACCCCCGTGGATGTTTGTATATTATATACCTCTATCATTGTGCATCACATATCTCTATTGTATATAAGGGAATGTGATTATATATTTTTGGCCAGCCTTATGATCCAATGGGTGCAAATGAAGGCATATTAATATATTAAGCCTAAGTGATAATGTCTCTGAGCTCCATCTGTAGTCCTATTTTGTGTGTTCTAGCTGTAGAATCTCTCTCCAGTTCTCCCCAGTCATTTCTGGGAATTACTGGAAATGGGAGGAAGCAAAGGCAAAGTAGATCAGCTTGTAAACAAAAATCACCGTGCCATGTCTGTAATGTGTAATGTTCTTGCTTTTCTTTTCTGCTTCATACTTGTTCATGTCCATAG
>NW_007731812.1:71838-81783 GCF_000696425.1 Galeopterus variegatus | reverse complement strand
AAAAAACCATGTTCCAAGCAAAATGGAGAAAATAGCACATTCCCACTAGGACCATTAAAAACAAACAAACAAAAAAACACTATTTGTATTCAAATTTTCTCAAGTCCAACAACTAAAATATTTCTCTTGCTTGTAACTCCTACCATTTTAAAGGTGAGGACTTAAGCCAATTCATGAGGCTGATAGAAGAAATATGTCATACCATCGGCTCTCACTTTTATCCTCTTTCCCAGTGCCTCATTCCCCAATCAAGCTTCTTCCTCCTCCTAAAGTAATCAAGCAAAGTCCTGTGTAGATCAACAGGTACTGATGGAATAGAGTTTTATTAGTCTAACAGTGTTTGAGTCAGCTAAAATGAGTACTTTGAGTAAAAGTTTACCTTTCCTTTTACATATGAAGAAATTCACTAAGCAGTAAAATTCTCACCCTTGAGTGAAAATGTGTAAACTTCTTTAAACTCTTCTCTGTCTCTACCTCTGTCTGCTGCTAGCCATCACATCTCCATTTCTCTGGCTCTCTATCTCTCTCACACACACACATACATACACACGTGCACACTCACACACACACTATGTACAGCATATATCTAGAAGTGGTTCTGCCTTTTGTGAACCACCAAGTTTTCCTGAAATATTACTAAATCGTGTTAAATAAATGGCTGATTTCCATTCTTTTTTGCTATNTCTTCTCTGTCTCTACCTCTGTCTGCTGCTAGCCATCACATCTCCATTTCTCTGGCTCTCTGGCTCTCTCTCATACACACATACATACGCACACACGTGCACACGCACACACACACTATGTACAGCATATACCTAGAAGTGGTTCTGCCTTTTGTGAACCACCAAGTTTTCCTGAAATATTACTAAATCGTGTTAAATAAATGGCTGATTTCCATTCTTTTTTGCTACATCCCAAGAGCATTCTATCCTTAGTATTGTCATGACATTTAAAAATTCTCCCAAAATATGATGAACTTTTATATATATTTAAAGAAATTATATTAACACTTTTTTTAGGTGTATAAAAGACAATTAAATAAGAGGCTATCACAATTACAAAAAGATAGAAGATTCATGAAGAAACAACCTACTGTCTTTAGGGCATTTTTGCCCTAAAAATGCTTGAAGCATTTTTTTAATGTGAAAAGAATTGCACATGCACTCATACCAAAAGACTTAAGCCCTCTGAAGGGAAGTAGAGCAACAATATTTTAGATATCATCTGTAATGGAGAATATCTGCAGTGTTCTCACTGTATTGATCTTAAAACAGTATTACAAAGTTGCCTGTCATGAATTATAGTCACACAGCAAACTGCCAGAATTTAAAGTAGCCTTTCCTGTAAGAGAAAAAAATTGCCACTTTATATAATCTTATAAAGTAGTTATAAAAATAAAAACCTCCCTTTAATTATCCTTTTCTATAATAAGAGTTCTAAGTGATATCATATGGAACTTAATGCTATAGAAATTATATAAAAGAAACTATATAGTAATTATTAACTCAATATCTAGAAATAATCCAAATATCCTTCAACTAATGAATGGATAAACAAACTATGGTACATCTATACAAAGGAATACTGCTCAGACATACAGATGAACAAACTATTGGTGCACATAATAACTCAGATGAGAAAGACTGAAGGAGAGAGGCCAGTTTTAAAGGGTTACATACCAAATGATTCCATTTACATGGAATTCCATTTCCATTTCTTAAAGAAACAAAATTATAGTGATGAAAAACAGATCAACAGTTGCCAGTAGAAAGGGATGAACAGAGAGTATGAGTATGAAGTGAAAGCATGAGGGAGTTTTTGTGATTGAGGCACCTGTTCTGTATCCTGATAATAGTGGTAACCATATGTGTTAAAATTCATATAACTGAAAGCCAAAATAAAAAGCCAATTTTCCTTTATGATAAGTTTTAAAATAAAATACTATTATTATTTATACTATTATTATTTAAATACTATTGTATTTCAAAACCTGGAATTTTAAAAATGCATGTGACAAGTCACTGATAAGAAACAATCAAATATATTTATGTAATTTTATGTTTATGATGACTTCTCCTTTATCCATTTTATTCACTCACTTCATTTCTTCAAAAATGTTTATTGAGCATCTACTATATCTTATAAAAAGCAGGAATGATGGTTATGGTGCCAGAACACTACTATTACTGGTGAGAAATGATGTTAATCTAGATTGTGTGAAAGTTGAAACTGATAGGATTTGATTACGTACAGGACATGGAAGGTTTCTGATTCACACAATTGGGTAGATGGTGGTGGTGTCACTGGAAAAGAATCTCTGTTGTGCTTATTTTGGTTTGTTTTCTTGGGGAGATGGCTAGAAGTCATTTATTCAGTTTGGGCCATATTTAGTTTGAGGTGCCTTTACCACACCCAAAAGAAAGTATCAAGTAGCAATTGCATATACTAACTAGTCTGCACCTTGGGAGATACATACATCTAGAGACATACATTTCTGAGTCATTTTCATATTGAGAATAAATTAATACACAGATATTAATAATATGGTGTATAGCATATAGTATAAAAGGAGAAAAGATTACCTAAGACTGGCCCTTGGTAATGCCAACATTTATGGGGTAGGTAGAGAACCTGAACTTCCAAAAGAAACAGAGAATAAGTCACCTGAGAAGAATGAAGTAAAGCATATTTTGACACGGAAACCAAAAAAAAAGACTATTTCAAGAAGATTGAGTCAAAAAGACAGCATCCTGCTGAAAGTTCAAGTAAATTACTGATAATTGTCTGAAGGATTTAGAAAGATGGGAAACATTTATGGTCTTACCATATATCGTTTTAGTGGAAGGATGAAGCCAGAATCACAATAGGACTAAATTAATGAATAAATTGAAGATTTAAAAAAAAAATGGAGACTTTAGACAGTTATGTTGAGAAGTTTGGATAATAAACTTTGAGGAGGGGAAGAGATGAGGACATAAACCTGGAAGCAGCTAATGGCTAATGTAGTGAAGCAAGAAAAGATTAAACAGTCAACCTGATCGGAATTTGGGACATTTCCAGGTGAATGTGATGGGAAAAACAAACAAACAAACAAAAACAGAGAGTGAAAGGAAACTTAAGTTATTGGCAGGAGTGCTGTTGCAATAATGAATCCTGGAATATAACCTCATTGAAGAGATATGAAAGATAGCTGTTGACAAGTGAATGGACAAAAAGTGACAAGTGATACAGACAGTGTTCAACAATTGCAAAAAGGATAGTTGGATAAATAAGCTGAATATATAAGAGGATATGGTAAAGAATGAGAGGCTGAATTACTTATTTTGGAGGAAAAGAAATTAGAGGTGATGGCACGATGTTAAGAATGACCACTGCAGCACACAAGCTAACAGCAAACTAGGCAACACAGTCATCCATAAACTGGCTCCAGCTAAAAGAGTGAGTGGAAGAGTAATGGGCTGCAGGTGATAATGAAGATCAGTGAGGACACCAAAGCCTAATTCCTGGTCGAAAATTATGTCAGATGAGAAAAAGTGAAAGAAAGTGACATAAGTACTGTCCTCAGGGAGGAGGCAGGTTTTAGTTAAAACAAGAAGATGGAGGGAACACTGAAACAAGAAGTTGAAGACACAATGGAGTTTGCCAATTATGGAGGAGCAACTTCAGAGGGTATAGGGAACGGTTTAGTAGGTACAGGAGTGTAGCCCAAGGACAAAGGAGTGCAGCACGTTGTAGACACCATGGGACATTATAGCACAGATGGCTGGAGAAGCAGACAGTTGGATCTTTAACTGGCTAAAACAGGAATCAGAAGTGTGTGGAGTTAGATACAATAATCTTGCAGAGGACAATGCATATTTATTTTACCATTTGGCCTGGTTGACCAGGATCCCGGCTTCCCTGAACACTGCATATGATGTGGCTTGACTATTGGAAAACTCAACACTTGTCAACTATGCACACTGTACTGTCTAGTCGGCAGCAGATCCTCAAACAGTAGACTCATTTGCTGAGCCTTCTGAATGATGGTTAAATCAAACATTGGACATGCTCATGATTTGTAAAACAACTGTTGACAGATGTAACCTGCTGCTGTGGATTAAATGCATTCCCCAAAAGTTCATGTGTTGGAGCTTGATTTTCAATGTGGCGGGGACTTTAAGAGGTGATTGGATTGTAAGGACTATGCTCTCATGAATGGACTAATCCATTCACAGAGTAATGGGCTAATGGGTAATCATGGGTGTGAACTGGGAGCTTTAAAAGGAGAACAAGTGAGCATGACAAGAGTGTTCTTGCCATTCTCACCAATAGATTTTGGTTGTGTTGTACCCCCAAAACTCATGTGGAAATCTGATCCCCAAATGTGATAGTGTTGAAAACTGTTTGAGTCATGGGGCAGATCCCTCATGAATGGATTAGTGCTCTCCCTGGGGGAGGAGGGGTAGTGGGTGAGTTCTTGCTCTATTAATTCCCACGAGAGCTGGTTGCTTAAAACACCCTGGCATCTCCTCCCTCTCTCTTGCTTCCTCTCACCATGTGATCTGCTTGTACCCGCCGGCTGCCTGCCACTTTCCGCCATGAGCAGAAGCAGCCTGAGGCCCTTGCCAGATGCAGCTGTTCCAGAATAGTAAGCCAAATAAATCTCTTTTCCTTATAAATTACCCAGTCTCAGGTATTCTGTTATTGCAACATAAAACGGACTAGTACACTCACCATGTGATTCCTTGTGTTGCCACAAGACTCTGTACAGAGTCTCTACAAAAGAGGCCCTCACCAGATGTGTTCCCTGTACCTTGGACTTCCTAGCCTCCAAAACTGTAAGAAATAAATTCTGTTTCTTAATAAATTATCAAGTTTGAAGTATTCAGTTATAAGCAACAGAAAATGGACTAATACACCTGTCTAGGCTTCTATAGTAGAAAAGAAAGCTGATATGGACATTTGGAAGAATGTAAAGCATAAAATCATGCTCAACTTTAGAAATGATTAATTATTTCTCAAACTAAACATGGAGTTAAAATTTTTAGCATGCAAGTTTGATCTTTAGGCTTGAAACTTTTGGCTTACTCCTCAAATGCAGCAAAAGCCTGCTCCCACATAGATATGACAGTGTACACTTAAACATAAAAAGGGCATTTCTTATTATGAGCCCCTTTTAATTATAAGGAAAAGTACTTCCCAGGAGGCCCAGAGGACTTCAACTCAGATCCCCTGACCATGATTGAGTCAAATGCTTGTGGCCTAGCCACAGGGACACTCCAAAGCATGTTTCTAGGGACAACTCAGCCTTTCTAACAGGAACTCAGCTGAACTGGCAAAGAGGAAATGAGAGGGAAAGGAGATAACTAATGGGTGGGTCACCAGTGCCATCTGCCTTAGGAAGGCTAGCCATCCTCTTACTGAATTCTAACTGATGTTGGGGGCAGGGAATATATCTCTAAATATACTAAGGTTATTTTGTAAATGTGTTTTTCCAGTTTGTTATGTCTCAATTTTATTTATGGGAACTATTATTGCTTACAAAAACTTTTAAAGTTTTTGTAGGCAACTGCATCACCATTTCCTTTATAATTCCTGGCTTTATGTCATGCATAGAGAAGTTGTTCTCTGTCAAAAATTCTAAAATATTCACTTCTATTTTCTTCAACTGTCATCAAAATCTTACTTTTTAATATGAAATTCATTGCTTTATCTGAAATTGATTTCAGTGAGGTAGGAATTTTCATTACATTTTCCCCCCAAAGGCTAACTAGTTTTCTCAGTATCATTTATTGAATAGCCAACATGTTATCGATGAATTTGACATAATACATTAACAAAATGCTAAAAATCCATACAACACTCAGACAGGTCCTGTATTAGATCATTTCTGTTGTTTATAATGGAAATACCTGAAACTGGGTGCTTTATTTAAAAAAAAAAATTGGGCCGGCCCGGTGGTGCACTGGAGAGTGCGCCGCTTGGGAGCGTTGCGGCGCTCCCGTCGAGGGTTCGGATCCCATGTGGAGACCGGTTCCCGCTCACTGGCTGAGCATGGTGCGGGCGCAACACCAAGGGTTGCGATCCCGTTGCCGGTCCCCGGTATGGGTGCGACACCGAGGGTTGCGATCCCGTTACCAGTCAGTAAAAAAGACAAAAAGGAAAAAAAAAATTATCGCTCATAGTTTCAGAGACTGGGAAGTCCAAAGTCCAGGGCACACATTTAGTGGGGGCCTTCTTCAGTGGTGGCTTTATAGTAATACAGAGATCTCACTTGGTAAAAAATGGAAGAGCAGAGAGGGAAAAAAAAAAGACTAATCTCCTCATTCACTCTCTTTTTAATGCTCTCCAAACCACACCCATGATCACCATTTTTAATCCATTCACTATGGCATGGTCCTACAATCCAATCACCCCTTCAAGGCCCCAACTTCCAATTACCATAATAGGATTCCTACCCTCTTAACAGTCACAGTGGGAGCCACGTTCCTAATACATAAAACTTGGGGGACATAATTCAAGTTTCAATGAGTTTGGGAGGGATATTCAAGCACCGAGGGTTGCGATCCTGTTACCAGTCAGTAAAAAAGACAAAAAGGAAAAAAAAAAATTATTGCTCATAGTTTCAGAGACTGGGAAGTCCAAAGTCCAGGGCACACATTTAGTGGGGGCCTTCTTCAGTGGTGGCTTTATAGTAATACAGAGATCTCACGTGGTAGAAAATGGAAGAGCAGAGAGGAAAAAAAAAAGACTAATCTCCTCATTCACTCTCTTTTTAATGCTCTCCAAACCACACCCATGATCACCATTTTTAATCCATTCACTATGGCATGGTCCTACAATCCAATCACCCCTTCAAGGCCCCAACTTCCAATTACCATAATAGGATTCCTACCCTCTTAACAGTCACAGTGGGAGCCACGTTCCTAATACATAAAACTTGGGGGACATAATTCAAGTTTCAATGAGTTTGGGAGGGATATTCAAGCTATTACAGGTCCCAAACCCTTCTTTTATTTTGTTTGCCTATTTAATCTTATTTTAATCTTATATTTTAAAAATGAATGGAAAGAGGGGAAGGTATATAGTTAAGCATATCGAGCTGAGTCCAAACTATACTTGGAAGATTATATGTTTGTACCCACTTTTTTAGATGAACCAAAACAACTTCACGCATGGTCATGAAACTTCAATCTGGAAGTGAGAAGACCTGAAAATGTCTGTCTCTAACTTTATCAGCACCATGTAGCTGCAGGCTCTGAAGATATTCTTCTAACAAGTTCTAGCTCCCTTCTGCCCAGCAGCCAGAATATTTTTCATCCACTTAACAAATAATTATTGGTCTCCTACTATGTGCCATGCACTGTTCTAGGAACAGAAGAAAAACTGTGTTGAGACAAAGTCTTTGTTTTCATTACACAAGTAAGCAAACAAACAAGACAGTTTTACACAATGATAAGTACAAGGAGGAGTAGAGAACAGATGGTGAGATTGAAAGTGACTAGGGTCTTCTGGAGACATCTGAGTAGGTGATAAGAGGAATTTTGAGATATAACCTGAGTGATGAGCAGGAGCTTGGCAGGAGAGGCCTGGAGGCTAAGCTTTTCAGACAGAGGCAATTGCAAGTGTAGAAATCTGGGGTTCAAATGAGTTTAGAATTGTGATATTTGAGGAGAAGGAAAGGCTGGAGTGCAGTGAGGGGTGGCAGCCGTGAGACTGGGAAATGAGATTACAAAGCTAAACAGGCAAGCAGACCAAGCAGGGCACTGCAGGCCATGGTAAAGGGTGGGATTTCAGACTCAACAGCTGCTAGGTTTTTAAATGAGCTTGTTGCCCTAAACTCAGAATCTCATATATTTAGGAAATCTTTCATGAGCTTCTTGCTTTAATTTTCATTATTGTTGCTGTTAANATATTCTTCTAACAATTTCTAGCTCCCTTCTGCCCAGCAGCCAGAATATTTTTCATCCACTTAACAAATAATTATTGGTCTCCTACTATGTGCCATGCACTGTTCTAGGAACAGAAGAAAAACTGTGTTGAGACAAAGTCTTTGTTTTCATTACACAAGTAAGCAAACAAACAAGATAGTTTTACACAATGATAAGTACAAGGAGGAGTAGAGAACAGATGGTGAGATTGAAAGTGACTAGGGTCTTCTGGAGACATCTGAGTAGGTGATAAGAGGAATTTTGAGATATAACCTGAGTGATGAGCAGGAGCTTGGCAGGAGAGGCCTGGAGGCTAAGCTTTTCAGACAGAGGCAATTGCAAGTGTAGAAATCTGGGGTTCAAATGAGTTTAGAATTGTGATATTTGAGGAGAAGGAAAGGCTGGAGTACAGTGAGGGGTGGCAGCCGTGAGACTGGGAAATGAGATTACAAAGCTAAACAGGCAAGCAGACCAAGCAGGGCACTGCAGGCCACGGTAAAGGGTGGGATTTCAGACTCAACAGCTGCTAGGTTTTTAAATGAGCTTGTTGCCCTAAACTCAGAATCGCATATATTTAGGAAATCTTTCATGAGCTTCTTGCTTTAATTTTCATTATTGTTGCTGTTAAAATCCTTACTAACCTTTTCTTACATATGGCCCCACGGGAGCCATTGGTGGTGATTATCAGTGGGGAAATGATTCTTCAATCAGAACATTTACAGAAAATACAACTGACTTTGTCACTCTCTTGTTACATCTTCTGTAAAATTTTTTCCAATAGTATTTCTTTTTCTGGTGTTTTTTCATGCTCCTGTGATATTAATAATAGCAGTTAACATCTATTAATGTTACTTACTATGCACCAGGCAATGTTCTGGGGGTTTCACATGTATTAACTCATTGAATCTTCACAGCCACCCTGTGGAGCAGGAGCTGTTATTATTCCCACTTAACAGATGATGGAACTGAAGCGTAGACTCTGCCCACGGTCACAGTTAGTAAGTGAAGGAGCTGGGATTTGAATACAAAGAATATGTCTCCAGAGCCTAAATGCTTAGCCATTATGCTTTGCTGCATCCCCAAAGCACTTGTCAATGGTGCTGTGTATTTGATTGATGCTGAATATCTCACAGAACAAGCACAGGAGAATTTTTTAAGAAATGCAACTTCCTAATACTGTATCAGGGGCCTACCCTGTGCCTATTATTAGGCTTTGTACACTTATTTCTTTATTTAAAATTCACAACAATGCTATAACACAGGCATTCCCTCTGTCTGATGCCATAGCCAATTGCTAATATCACTCCACTACTGCCTCTCCATGTCTGTCAATGCCCTAAGCATCCTTGGAGGAGAGTCTTGGACAGAGTCCTTAGGATCATTCTTTAGGCCAGAGGACTGCATGTTTTACCTTGGTGAAGTGTTTAAGCCATCAGTCTAGACAGACATCTAGTGGCAATTCTTCTGAACAACGAAAGACAACAGAAACAAGTGCCCCTCTCTGATGGCGCGATAGAGAAGTTGTTCTCTGTCAAAAATTCTAAAATATTCACTTCTATTTTCTTCAACTGTCATCAAAATCTTACTTTTTAATATGAAATTCATTGCTTTATCTGAAATTGATTTCAGTGAGGTAGGAATTTTCATTACATTTTCCCCCCAAAGGCTAACTAGTTTTCTCAGTATCATTTATTGAATAGCCAACATGTTATCGATGAATTTGACATAATACATTAACAAAATGCTAAAAATCCATACAACACTCAGACAGGTCCTGTATTAGATCATTTCTGTTGTTTATAATGGAAATACCTGAAACTGGGTGCTTTATTTAAAAAAAAAAATTGGGCCGGCCCGGTGGTGCACTGGAGAGTGCGCCGCTTGGGAGCGTTGCGGCGCTCCCGTCGAGGGTTCGGATCCCATGTGGAGACCGGTTCCCGCTCACTGGCTGAGCATGGTGCGGGCGCAACACCAAGGGTTGCGATCCCGTTGCCGGTCCCCGGTATGGGTGCGACACCGAGGGTTGCGATCC
>NW_007731812.1:0-70838 GCF_000696425.1 Galeopterus variegatus | reverse complement strand
GGTGGGATTTCAGACTCAACAGCTGCTAGGTTTTTAAATGAGCTTGTTGCCCTAAACTCAGAATCTCATATATTTAGGAAATCTTTCATGAGCTTCTTGCTTTAATTTTCATTATTGTTGCTGTTAAAATCCTTACTAACCTTTTCTTACATATGGCCCCACGGGAGCCATTGGTGGTGATTATCAGTGGGGAAATGATTCTTCAATCAGAACATTTACAGAAAATACAACTGACTTTGTCACTCTCTTGTTACATCTTCTGTAAAATTTTTTCCAATAGTATTTCTTTTTCTGGTGTTTTTTCATGCTCCTGTGATATTAATAATAGCAGTTAACATCTATTAATGTTACTTACTATGCACCAGGCAATGTTCTGGGGGTTTCACATGTATTAACTCATTGAATCTTCACAGCCACCCTGTGGAGCAGGAGCTGTTATTATTCCCACTTAACAGATGATGGAACTGAAGCGTAGACTCTGCCCACGGTCACAGTTAGTAAGTGAAGGAGCTGGGATTTGAATACAAAGAATATGTCTCCAGAGCCTAAATGCTTAGCCATTATGCTTTGCTGCATCCCCAAAGCACTTGTCAATGGTGCTGTGTATTTGATTGATGCTGAATATCTCACAGAACAAGCACAGGAGAATTTTTTAAGAAATGCAACTTCCTAATACTGTATCAGGGGCCTACCCTGTGCCTATTATTAGGCTTTGTACACTTATTTCTTTATTTAAAATTCACAACAATGCTATAACACAGGCATTCCCTCTGTCTGATGCCATAGCCAATTGCTAATATCACTCCACTACTGCCTCTCCATGTCTGTCAATGCCCTAAGCATCCTTGGAGGAGAGTCTTGGACAGAGTCCTTAGGATCATTCTTTAGGCCAGAGGACTGCATGTTTTACCTTGGTGAAGTGTTTAAGCCATCAGTCTAGACAGACATCTAGTGGCAATTCTTCTGAACAACGAAAGACAACAGAAACAAGTGCCCCTCTCTGATGGCGCGCCTATTGTTGGAAATCATTGGTTTAGGACTGCAATTAGGCCACTGTGTCTGACACAACTCACTCGGTGTTCATGGAGTGGATAAGTAGTGCCCCTGAAATTCTAACAAATTCTGCTTCTCACACTGTTGTTTTCTTTTTTTTTAGAGACACAACTATAACTTTTCTCATTCTCTTCCATTTCCTCGGTTTTTATCTATATACCTATACGGCATGTACTATGGACAAGCCACTGTTTTAAGTGCTTAACAGATAATCTGGGACCCTGAATCTCACAAGAACCCCATGAGTTAAGCCCTGCTGTGTTCCCATTCTTCAGATAAGGAAATAAGGCATGAGACACCACGTAACATTTCTAAAGTCATAATGCTAGTAAATAAACCCAGCACGTCTGGCTCCAACTTCTGAGCTATTAGCCACATTGATCATGGCTTACTAGGGGTTGTTTTATTACTGAGAACCTCCTCATGCCTCACTGCCCCAATGTCAAAAGTGAGAGGTCATTTATATTTATGCTTAGATAGTAATATCTTAAAGCGACTGTCCCTTTACTTGTGGTAATTTCCATCTGTCGAGCTAGGTCTGCGTCTGGAACTCACAGACCCCTCAAGCCCATTGTCCAGACTGGGTCACAAACCCTTCACATGGCAGGCTGGGTCCCCAGACCCCTCACATGGCAGGCTGGGTCACCAGGCCCCTCACACTCAGGTCTATGAGCTAAGTAACTGGCAGACAGGTCCTCGAAGCCACAGGTTGGAGAGCATGGCCACGTGAGGCCAACACCTGAGGCAGTTGCCAGCCAAGGTCGCAGTGCTGCACATGTGTACTAACTCCACACATACACACACACACACACACACACACACACACACAACTTGCTTACAAAGAATGCACTACACCACCCCCAACCTGCCCCAGTGCAAGGGAGCCTGACCAAACTATTTTATTTTCCCAACACTCTCCTTTCCAGAATTCTCTTTATGTAAATATTTATGCAAATCCCCAGAGCTAAATACACTGCCCATAAATCAGTCCTTGTCAGAGCTCCCCTGTTGCCAATGGCATCACTCAAGGCTGAACTCCACAACTGATGGTGTCCCACACTCCCCCAGGTGGTTCCAATCACTTCCAGCTTTATAGCCTGTTGCCATTATCCCCAGTGAACAGTTGCCAGCAGTCCTCCAAGCTATAAAACATCCTGTCTCCATGGTTTTGTAGGTTGAAGAGAAGGATGCACTCTCCTCACTTATATTCATTCAGGGGCTAACCACAACAAAGCTACCTGGACCCAAAATATTACACTCTTTCGTGGCACCACACTTTCAATTGACACACCAGTCCTCTCCCCAAGCACACAGTGGGTCTGAACAGGCCCCCACATCAGCCACCCTCTGTGCCCTCTGATGGACCAGCCACTGCTTCTGTCCCATTAGCGGTGCACACTCTTTCCAGACTAGGTTCCTCTTAGAGCTTCCTCTTAGAGCCTTCTTTTGCTCTTTCCAATATTCTGGCATTGTCTGGACTAGTAGATGAGACATTTTTCTTTTTATACTAAACTTCAGTAGTGCAAAAGAGGTCAGGGTCCTAATGATTCCCCTTATGCCACCACGAGAAGAGTTCTTTGGCCTTCCATGTAAATCCACAGCTGCACACAGTAGAAAGTGTTTCCCTGCTCCACTGGGCAAGCTTTGCAAAGAAAGCTATTACCTAACATCATCAACTAATAGACCTTTGGCCTAGGCCTTGCCCATCCAGAACAACTTACTGCATTTTGCTTTGAAATTTTCTTGATCTGCTGTTGTGACTTTTGACTATCCATACCATATTCCAGAATTCAAGATATTCACCAGCACACAGATAATTCAAAGTATTATTGTCTGGCTAGGCGAAGGCCTGAAATCTTCACAGCACCAACTGTCTAGCTCTTAATCCTGTTCATGACGCCAATTGTAAAGCTACTCGGCCATGCTAGTTGTCAGGCTCTTTTACCTGCTGGTAATCCTGCATCAACTGGGCTGATTGTAAAGTTAGGGCTGGGTCTGGCACTCCCAGACCCCTCAAGCCTATTCACAGATGGGGTCACAAACCCTTCACATGCCAGGCTGTGTCACCAGACCCCTTCATGCAGTTCTATGGTCAAGAGGTCCTTGGAAGCCATAGGTTTGGAAAAGCATGGCTGAGTTGACGGCTGCCGCCCCAGGCAGTAAACACCAGCCAAAGTGGTGGTGCTGTGCAGGGGCACTTACTCCACCCTGACACACACAATGTTTACTGAACCACCCCCAACCAGCCCTGAGGCATGGGGAGCCTGATTAAATTATTCTATTTTCCCAACAATTATGTTCAAACCTATAATTATTTATGAATTACAGGTCTTTTCCGTAAGCTTCTAAGTTTAATTTTTTCAAAGGCTTTTTAAGTTTCTAATTGTTTCAAAGTCAGTTTCTTGTACTTTGTTCTTAATATACTAGGAATTAATAAAAAAAATAAATGATGTGCAAACTATCTTTCATAGAAATGTGCATGTGTTTACTCCAATCCAATAATAAAACGTTTAAGAAGGAAGCAGGAAATAGTTACCTGGGAGAGAAGCAGAGTGAAAGGAGGATGAATTCCAGTGGGTCAGTCACCATGGTTGTGCACTTTTATTCACCGCTGACAGCAGTCCAGGTGTAGATGCTGAGTACACGGAGAATTGGATTCCTTCAGGGTTTGGATTTTTCAGACTTGTACAATAAAGGCAAGACAAATCAAGGTTATGTGCAAGGGAGTGATGCATAAGGAAGGGAGAGACTAAAAAAGTTACAGATTCAGTAGACTGTAGGTCTTAGAAGGAGATACAGAGTCTAATAGGGATGAGAATCTGGATGATAAATGTATTTGTAAGTTGACTGCATTAAAATGCAAAAATTATTTTCATTAAAATGCATTGCAAAAGGGAAAAGAGAGCCTACAGATTGAAAAAAATTAACTTTTATTTATCTACAATATATCATACATATAATTACAATATATTTTTAAAACAATAAGAAACAAACATGAGTCATAGGCAATTCACAGGAGAGGCCTATAAACATGAAATTATGCTCCACTTTACTAGTAATTAGGAAAAAATAGATTAGTTAGGGTCAAAATGAAATATCATTTTGGCAAAAAAATTTTCGGTTGTTTTATATCAAGTGTTGGTAAAGAAAGGAAGCATCAGGAACGTTTATACACTGCTGCTGGTGGGACTGGGAATTGAAAAAACCTCTTGGGAAAATGTATAAAATATCATTGTTCAAACAAAAAAAAATAGAAAAACCATTTAAACATCTATTAGCAAGAGAATGGATAAATAAATGATGGTATATTTACATCGTATAGGATATGAATGAATATGAATAAATCTCACAAACATAATACTGAAAGAAAAAATCAAGCTGTAGATTGAAACCAATTATATAAAGATTTAGTTATTCAAAACAACACTGTGTATTACTTAGTGACATACACATATACAGAAAACTGAAAAATTAATGAGAGTGCTAAATAACAATTTTAGGATAAAGGTTACTTCTGGAGGAGATACTGGTTGTGTATAAGAAAGATTTGTAAAGAAGATTTCACTGTGCTGGCAAGGTATTTTCTTGAGCGGGGTGGGAAGTACATGGATGTAGTATTGCTTATATCTTTTTGAATGTCTTAAATGCTACTTAATACATACTACCACTAAAAATCAGTAATATACTAACTTGCAGATTCAGAGCTCCCACTATAATAAATTAGAATCTTCTTTTTATTCTCTCTACTCACTTTTCTTATCCTCTGACCCCTTTCATCCTTCTTTCCTTCTTGCCCCCTCACTCCAACATATTTTGACTATTGGGTGCCAAGCACTGTACTCCACAAATGTATACATTTCTTTGGATTTGTAGTCTTTTACTAGTGTTCTTAATCTTTTAAAGGGCAACACTGAGGAACATGTACACACGGATAGGTAATTTCCTTGATCTCTAGCCATTAAAAGTGGTAAAAATGTTAGAGCAATTATTCTCTTTTGAATTCATCTATTTCTGTGAAATCTCATTAGTTAAGCCCGATAGCCCTCTTACTCCCTGAGGCAAGCAAAACTCTTACCTAAATCATATTATGAAGTTTGACAGACCAATTTTCCAAAAGTTTCAGGTTTTCTATTAAAGTTTCTATTCAGGTTTTTTTGGTTTGTTTTTTTCCAGATGAGAAAATATATGACTCTAGCTCACACATATTTGTCCTATGGACCTTAAATTTTCTTTTCTAATCTCAATTTACATTTTCAAATTATTAGCCAGTACCTGGGTACTGTTTCAATCACTTCTCTGAGGACCCAGTAGTCATTTTAGCAACCATAATGGACAGTAACACCTAGTTTCTGCAAATTTCCTTTTCTCCTCTACTCTCCCTTTACTTAAATCATCTTTAGAGATGTCTCTTCTTCTCAGATCAAGTTCATGAATGAATTTGCAGTTGTCATTTTGATTGACAGTAGAGACAGTTGTTAGGTTATAAAGGACCCAAAATAAAATACATCTCACATTTGCAGAACTTAGTTTACTGCATTCCAATTTACATAGCACATACAGCACATTTCTTTAGTACTTTATGTGCTTTTGTTGACATTTCAAAATAAATAATTATTACTGACCTAGTAATAAATATGCCTTTTTTTGTCCACCTAATCAAGGCAAGACATCAGTGTTGAATCTGTGTAATATCTGGACAGAAGTTTAAATGAGCTAGCAAGCAAATACACAGCAAGAGAAAGTGTGAAAGTTAAAATTGGATCTAATTTAAGCCATGGACATAGAAATGTTTACTGAAAAAGCACATGTTTTTTCATAAAGGAAAATAAGATTAGGGCACAAAATCTATGCAGAGTATTCAACAACCAAGCAATTTAAAACTTAATGCCATTGTGTTTCCATACTGTATATCCCCCAGGGGGATCTTTCTGGAATAACTGTAGTAAATGTTAATGACAGGAATGTAGGGTCTTAAACTACTTTTCAATTTAAAAGTCCCTTAATAAAATGGAATGAGCAAAAGACTAGAAGCCTTGGTTCTAATTCCATTTACTTCTTCAATCATTCATTTATTCATCAATCATTAATTGCACCTCTACTATGTGCTGGGAACCTGCTAGGCACAGGGGTAACCAGGGTAAGTACGATACAGTTTCTGCCCAGAAATTGCTGTCATCTAAGTCAAAGAAAGTCTGATTTGGCCCAAATCAATTTTTCAATACTTTCTTTTACAAAACAAAAAATGTAGGTCCTTACTGTTAATCTCATTAATATGAGGATCAAAGGTGCACGTGAAAGTTCTGCTTGAACAGCTAACCACAAGTAGAAATGTCCCGAACAGACATTGAGCCTATGACTTTTTCAACATCTCCCACGTCTATAGCCCCTTCTATGCAAAGCAACCTAGTGTGTGGTAAGAAAGAAATGTAAATGGTTACATGCTTTTCATGCACATCAAGTTTTTTTTTTAATTAAACCCAGATTAATGACAATTAAAAACCAAACTAGTACAATTGTATATTTCCTCACACACAAAAAGCACGTTCAAGATTCTAGGGAATTATAAAAATAGAAGATGAAAGGATAATAATATGGCTGGCACTGCTGAGACCCTTTACCTTCTGCTTTGTGAAGGACCCCATGTCTCTTTTTTTTCCTGAGACCAATTGGAGAATATGCCTGATGGCATGAAAGTCCACTGCTGCAAAGGGAAATGTCTCTCTGTTCTACCAGACAGTCCCAACAATCTAAGAGGCCATGGGTATTTTCTTCAAAAGAAGGAGAATGGAAAAGATTACAAAAAAATTTTAGAGAACTGGAAGAATTGGCTTGAAAGGGCAACTGGAGATTTATCTCACACATTCCAAGATTTCTCTAGTTATAGACAAGTTTAATAGCCTACCTAGAAAGTTACAAGTTCCAAAGAAATCTTCCATAACAGCTTTAAAAAAGACTTTCAATAAAGCTCCCTCAAGAAAGAGGAAGAAATTGCTTAAGTAGCTGTTTCAACGATTGAGTTTGCTTTTGTTATTGTTTTGATTATTTAACAGCTCTTTTTTCATGCCTTACAAATTTTGAACAAATTGGGAGGAATGAAAACCATCACATGGTGTTGAAATGGAAACATAGCAATGCCTGCAGCCCATCAAGATCTCCCCCCAGATTCCACCATGACACACACAGAATCATTGTCATGGAGAGACTTTGTTTCACTTGATCACACTACCTTTGTCATAACCAATTTTCAGGGATGTGATAAATGAGCTATAAAAGCAGCCAACCACAGATTAATACATAGGCCTATAAAGAGGGCAGGAAAGAAAATTCCCTCTAATATTTTAGTAGTAAATTAACTAGTTCATGAAGATCATCTCTGGGGGTGTTTGAATTCAATACCAGAACTAGCCAAATACCTGGTGTAGAGCTAGAGCTGGCTCTGGTGCTCACAGACCCCTGCAACCCATTCACAAACCCTTCACACGCAGGTCTACAAGCTAGGTAACCAGAAAAACGGTCCTTGGAGCCTTGGTTGAAGATGGAATAGTGTTTATTTAGCAAATAACAACATTATGAGCTAAGCAGAGCTAAGTAGTCCACAGAGAAACTCAGAAACTCAACTGCTACCAGCAAAGTTCAAAGAAAAACTGAAACTGAGCAGCTGCCAGCAGAGTAAACATGTTCTATTTTTAGACTCCAGCTCTGCTGGCCAGCTTCTGCTTTGCAAACTGAAGAACACGCAAAAGCAATTAACTAAAAAGATACATTGGTGCACATGCGCACTAACTCCACCCACACAACTTGTTTACAAGAAATGTCAGGAGAGCCTGACTAAATTATCCTATTTTCCCCACACCTGGCATTCAACATTTATCAAATAAATGATAACTTTTTACATAAATGAATGAAATGAGACATATGAGGACCTGGTGAGTAGATACACAGAAAGGGCAAAAGCTACTATGCAGTAGAAATGTGAGTTAGTACAGAAGAGTGACGGAGGGGGTGGTCAGTAGCAGAGCAGGAAGAAGTGGGTAGAAAGTCACACTGAGATGGAGTGGTTGCATAGGAATTCCACACTCTCAAACTGACTTTTTAAGAAATTTTCAAGTTCTCCATGAGACCAACAGAGCCTTCTATGCTTCCTGACCTGCCTGAATATTAATCACTCAGAGGAATTACAAGTCTTACAACCTGAAAGAATATAACTAATACAAGTTAGTACTATTATTAAAGAAAAACAAAAAGATACAATACTCATTTTCTATTGATTTATTTCTTCTTTGTTCCATATGTGAGACAGTAAATCACAGTGGAGGGCTCTCAAAAGACACCTGTGAACCCTGGGGTAAAATGCCAGGAAGTGTCTTCTGACTGCACAAAAAAGCTGAAAATTTATTGCTAATTCTGAATCTGCCATCAATTTGCTTTTCTCAAGTAAGGCTCCTTAAAGCAAGTAAGTATATTTAATTTTTTTCAGAGATCCTTTTAAATATTCCCACTGGAGATATAACCATTGAAAATATTTAGTTTTCTAATAACTAAAGCCCTGTTCAAAAAAGAAGACAACTCCTTAAACAATGTTACACACTGATGGTGATATATTCCATACTCATTGACTTACAAGAACTAGATTTGAATGAAAAAAAAAATCTGTCTTTGTTAAGATAGACAGACTAAAAGGGTGTATGGTTTTATTTTAAAGAAATGCTTACCTCCGATAGACTTCACTCTAGGCACCTGGCCCAGGGCTGTCATTTGCAGCACCCAGTTGCCTCTGGAATATCTTTCTTTTAGAAGGGAGAGAAAATAAAGTGACGAAGAGGGGCATTTATACAATTACCAGCCCAAGTTGCCTCTCTAATCCTAATGAGCAATGGAAAGGAAATATAATATAGGAATATAATGTAGGTAAGACAGGGAATATAAAATAAAATTTTATTATATGCTCTACTTATATTACAAAGAGTAATACAGATGGCGTTAATAAACTCCATTATAAAATCACAATTTATCATTGTAATTTCTGAGTTTTTTAAAGATATTATTACATTTTTTTAAAGCCAAATTTAGCATGGCAAATGTAACTTTTTGCTAACATCAAATTCCAGGAGAATGATAAAATCTGAACTTGTCCTCTTAGTGAGAGCTGTCTTAGGAACTTCTTTTTATGTCTATGAATTAAAATAATCTATTTCAAAGTAAAGATTTTCTTAAAGAATAATAATGAATCACACACACTTTTCTATCCTAGTTCCCACTTCTCTGAGAAAAGGTCATAATTTCTAAGTGAATTGGTAAGTTAATCATAGAAAAAAAAAAAATTCCAAGCTAGATATCCTCAGAGACTTAAAGTTTGCTGGAAAGGAAAGGAGATAAATTGGAGCTAAGGAGGAAGGAGGGTCTGGAAAGGGCCTCAAAAATTGGCTTCAAGTTTCATGATGTGCTTTCATGACCCTGCAATTATATCTCACTGTAAATAGATTATATCAGAGAGGTGATTAATTTCCTAGGAGAGTTTAATCTTTAGAAATTTACTCATACTTAAGGGAGGGAAAGAAAAAATTGATGAAAGGAAAGATGTAGGGAAGAGGGGAAGGAAGGAAGGAAGGAGAAATGAAGAAGAGAGAAGAGAAAAGGGAAGAGGAAAGAGAGGAGAAACATTAGGGAAAAACTCCAGTCTCTCTTATACCCTCACCTTGTAGGCTATTATAATAAGAATGCCTTGCATTTAATAAACTCCCTTTCAATAATCTCATAATTGAGATAAATAATCTCATAAACTCCCACATAATCTCATTTTCCAAATCATACAGTAATCCTGACAAGTAAACAAGGTAAATGCATTCTCTTTTCTAAAAAGTCACCTTGTTAAGCCATTTTCTAGTTAAGTCAGACTAAAGTCAGAGCTAGGCATTAGTCAAGGTCTCCTAATCCTCATACTTTGTTAAACATCCATTGGGTACCTACTATATAACAGTCACCATACTTGAGGATATTGCTAAACAAATTAATAAACAGACAAATATACAAATTGCAAACATAAAGACATTCACAAGAGTCCAGTGAGGGCTGACAGACAAGCAAAATCAACATCTAGTGCACACTGAAAATAAAGAGATGATTGAATGTCATAATACAGTGGAGAACTGAATGACATTCTGAAGAAGACTGGAAGTTCAGCAAAGGGCCCTCTGACAAAAAAGTGCTCGGGCAGGATGTGAAAGAGTAGGTAGAATTCTGCCAAGTGGAGAAGAATTGGGCATTCCTGGCAGCAGGAAAGGATGTGCAAATGCAGAGAAGTGTGAATATAAAGGATGTTCAGTGAAAATGATGTATAGGAAACGCATGTGGTTTGCACAAGGGAGGCTTCTATAACACACCCTATCTCTAACCCTGATAAAGTTTGCCACTTCAGTTATTAAAACACACACACAGGGCCGGCCCGGTGGTGCACTGGAGAGTGCGCCGCTTGGGAGCATGGCGGCGCTCCCGCCGAGGGTTCCGATCCCATGTGGAGACCGGTTCCTGCTCACTGGCTGAGCGCGGTGCGGGTGCAACACTGAGGGTTGCGATCCCATTGCCGGTCCCTGGTACGGGCGCGACACCGAGGGTTGCGATCCTGTTACTGGTCAGTAAAAAAGACAAAAAGGAAAAAAGAAAAACACACACACAAAACTAATTGATTACCGTAGAGTTCCATCTATCTAGTGGTTAAGTTCTGAAGTGAACTTATAAGGCATTTTGGTTGAGCTTCAGAAGAGATTGCTAACTTGCATTTAGGTTCATGTGTATAAAAACTACACACCTCTAAAGAGTAGAATAATCCCACGTAGTATATGCTATTCCCACACTGTGAGAAGGCCAATAAGACAACATACAGAATATCAGATTCATAAATCATGTCATGATAATTCTGGCACAGATGCTCGTTAAGTAGAATGGTGGATTGAATCACCTGTACTGCTTACATTTTTATTCTTTGTCCTCCATCTCTTTCTCTCTGTCCAAACTTCACATAGTTGATTTGCATTGCTAAATGAGCATATGAAGTTGTCTACAACATTGCCTCACACATTCACTCACCTGTGCAACAAATATTTGTTGTGTGTCCTCCATAGGCAAGGTATTGTTCCAGGTACTAGGGATACAAAGCAGTGACCAAAAACAGACAATACAATTATAATAAACATCATGTTGGAATAAATGGGTGATAATCAAATGGGAAATGAGGAAATGGAACAAAGGGGAGTGGGTGGGAAAAAAGTTCATTTTCAGGTATGGTTTTTATGGTAGACATCATTTGAGAAAGTGACATCTGTATAGAAACCTGAAGCAGATGAACAAGTGAGCCATCTGGTTTTGGACTCTCACAGCCCAGTGGTAGAAGCAGGGAGACCAATTAAGAGACTGTGGCAATAATCCAAGGAAAAGATCATGGTGGCTTAGACTAGAGTATAGCAATTGAGGCAGGGCAGTGTCAAATTCTGAATACACGTTGAGGGTATTTGCAGAATTCCTGGCTGGGGATATAAATTCCAGGAAAATTTTAGCAAAAAAACCCAAAATGATGTAATTAAATTGTTAATAAATGATTTGAGAAATAAGAAGATATAGGCTGAATCTAAATCAACAAAGCAAAATATCAACATAGTATCTTGAGAGAACAGATAAGTCTCTCTTAGCTATTTAATTAGCCTCATTGCACTTTCTTGCATATCTTTGAGAAAAAGGCAAAATTCCCTCCATAATTAAACAAGAGCTATTAATGATGAACACAAAATGATTCATTCTCATAAGAATATAGCATATATGCGTAGGGAAGAAGTATATAAGAAGAATCATCAGCTCTCAGACATGTAAGAAATTGATGCAACAATTGTAAGCAGGTTAGAACTATAAAATAAGTGACAAACTAAAAAAAAAGTCAAGATACTCTTGCTTTTTTTTTATCAATATTCAATGTAGTTGATTTTTGTGTCCCTTTACCGGTTCTTCTCTCCGCCTTCCCTCTCCCCCTCCCACCCATCAACATCATATCTGTTCACTGGTCTTAACAAGTTCAAGGAATTGTGATTGTTGTGTCTTCTTCCCTGTGCCCCCGCCCCCCATTTGTTTGTGTATTATTAATTTATTTTTAGCTCCCACAAATAAGTGAGAACATGTGGTATTTCTCTTTCTGTGCCTGACTTATTTCACTTAATATATTTTTTTCTAAGTCCCTCCATATACTTTTGCTTTTACAACCATATAAAATCTAACTTTTCATCAAAAAGGAAAATAAACAACTAAAACAAAACAGTAGACACTGATAACACTCAAATGATAATGATAACTCAATCAAGGCATATTTACCTAGAGTATGTTCTTTTCATTTGCCTGAAACAGCTAATTTGTTACTGTCTTCCCTGTCCTTGCATCATTTAGTTACTCTAGTTCAAGGCTATGGTGATTAATGTTTTTCTTTAAACTAATGGTCTAAAAAAAGGCTATTTTTAGTATTACTAGTGATACTTCCCTGGTTATACTTTTCTAACATCCTCTGTAATTTCTTTCTCTAACTGTACCTATTCTCCATCTCATTACCATTTCTTTTTCCATCTAGTTTGGTAACCTAGGGAGAGATTTCACAAGCAACGTTAGCGTCTTGGGTTTAAGGAAAACATCCATGTCCTAGAGCACATTTAGTTCTCAGTGTCTTGGACTCTCCACATCTCCTGATCTTGGAGAATAATGTTTTAGTAAAGCGATGACTATGAATGTCTTTAATTTTTCATTAGCTATTTAAACCTCACTTAAAGTCACTGATGGATGATATACTGCAATTGGAAAATCACTAGTTCAATCATTAGGAAATCTGAGTTATTTTTCCAGTTTTAGCACTAAATAGTTATTCATCAGGACTCAAATAAATTCTTTGTGTTTTTGTAAAAAGAAGCATATAGTGCACTTCTGAGGTTTAAATGATACCATGTTTTTGAAAAAAGTTTTAAAAGCATAAAATGTACTACTGATGAATTAAAAATAACCCCTCTATTGTATTGCAAGAAGAAATTTCCTACATGCTTCGGTAAGATGTTCAATGACATTGAATTTTTGGCCCTCATCTGCAAAGAGAGGATAATATCTACCTCAAAGTGTTGTGTGATTATAGGAGATAATATAGATGAAAGTCCCTAGCACAAACACTAGTATATAATGAATATGTAATAACATGAATAAACAAACAATTGAGGGAATAAATATATATGCAAATGTTCCCATAGGGACAAATTTATTTAAGGTGGGCATTGGAATGTGCTTAGATGTAACATGAAAACAAATTTAAATAATAAAACTGGCAAAATATTAAGACAATAAGGATAGGTTCCAATTAAACAAATTGGAGACCATATGGCCCATCTAACAACATTTTAATTCAAATGTGATTTTAACCAACAATGCCTACAAATCAAACACATATATGGGACAAATTTGGTCAATGGCCTAATGGTGACATCTGAACTAGAGGTACATCTCGATGTAAGTTAATAACAGACTTGGATATTGGTGTGCATATGGAGGATGAGTAGGGCTGGATACTTGCGACTCCATCACCAGGAAGAAATAACATGGGTCAACTATTGGCAAAGATTCAGTTGGGCAACAGAAATCAGAGTAGGAATTTTAAACAGAGGGGATTTTATACAGAGGATTAATTACTCAGGTATTAGATGACTGAAATAGTACAAAAGGAGCATTGTAGTGTTCAGAGATAATAACTGCAGAAGTTACCACAGTTAGGTCTGAAAGAACAAAAGGGAAAATGTTGAGTTACCAGATGCTAAAATTTTGAAAGAGAAGTGCCATGCTGGTGTTTAGTCTCCTGAGGAGGATGGAATGTTTTATTCCTGATGATTTCTCCTGGGTGTCAGAGGGCTGGTGTAGGGAGTTCAGACAGAAACAGGAGGCTGGAGTTGCCAACTGCTGTTGAAACAACACTGACAGGAACAGGAAGATATGAAGAAAGTGCCTTCTTTCTACTCCAATTTCCAATCTCCCGCTAGTGCCTCTTTTTGTCGGAACCTAAGAAGTCAGGGAGTCTGGAAATCTAGTTTGCAGAATCTCAGCCCTAGAATCACTGAACTTGGGTAGACTTTAGACTGAGATACAACAGATAAAGAACTGGCCTGCTGTCCTTTTCTCTGCCAACCTTGCTGAACATTTTTTATGATAGTCGAAGTAAATGATTTTACTGGCAAATTGGAGTAAAGATCACTGCTCACTGGTCTCAGCAGCCAATCTGCTGGCAGCCCCACCCTCCTCGAGAGTCCACTGCACAGCCACCAGCCCGCACCCACACCCAGCCTAAGAGCCAGTTTTGTGCCTCCACTTGATACTGGAGGAAAGGGTCTGGATAGGTCAGATGCCAGACCTTGACCCCATCCTCTACTAGGTTCTCGACTCCACCACAGGAAAGAATTCAAGAGCAGAGTTGAAATAGAAAGCACAAACAGGTTTAATGCAAAGAGAAAGAGATACATACTTCACAGACAAAGTGCAGGCTGGCTTGTGAGTGAGCAGCAGCCCTGCCTTCTTCTTGGATTCTACCTTTATAGTTTGCTATTCTATACATATTCATACTATCAGATGAATATTTAACTAAGGGGATGGTTCCCAATAATGTAACTAGTTATGTAACCTAGCCCTGTGCATGCTCTGTTTACTTCTTTAGAGCATGCTCATTGGCCAGATTTCAACTTATACACTGAAGATTATTTAAAATATATTTGGTGCTCTCTAGCGCCTCCAGTGGAAAGCCATTCAAGGATAAAATCCTTTCTACTGAGCATGCTCAGCCACTGAAATTACATAAACCTGCCTCCTGTAATCTCAATCTCCCCCTGTTGGTGCTGGAAATACCTGCATGCAACCTAACATGCAACTGTAATTCACGGCCTAGAGAGAAGGCTTGAGTCCTAGGGGAGTGCTTTGAGACCCAGGGGAGTGGCCCAAAACCCAATCCCTGGGAAAGTGAGTATCTCCTATCTCATACCCCTAGCAAAACTGTGCCATTGATGTCACAAACTCCCACAGCCTAGGCCACTGAGGCATTCACAGACATTGAAAACAAGGACTACAGCTGAAGAAACTGCACAGCAGCCATGCTATTGAATCCACCCAGAACCAAAGCCAATGCACTGTACCCAATTGATACCTTAGGACCCATGTGCAGGAAAAAAATCTTTCTCTATGAAAGCAACTCCATAAAATTGAAAAAACAAATCAAGAAAACAATTCCGTTTATAATAGCTATGAAAATAATAATAATAATGTACTTAGGAATAAACTTAACCAAGGAAATGAAAGATCTTTACACTGAAAGTGATATAACATTAATAAAAGCAATTGATGAGGACACAAATAAATGGAAATATATTCAGTGTTTATGGACTGGAAGATTTAATATTGTCCAAATGTCCATACTACCCAAAGTAATCTGCAAATTTAATGCAATACCTATCAAAATACCAATGATATTCTTCGTAGAAATAGAAAAAAATCCTAAAATTCATAAGAAATTACAAAAGACTCCAACAGCCAAAGTAATCCTGATGAAAAAAAAGAAAATGAGACATCACAGGACTTGATTCAAAATGTGCTACAAAGCTGTAGTAACTAATGCAGCATGACACTGCCATAAAAACAGACTCAGAAAAGAATACAACAGACTAGAAATCCCAGAAACAAATTCACCTACAGCCAATTGATTTTCAGTGAAGGTGCTAAGAATACACATTGGGAAAAAGACAGTCTCTTCAATAAATGGCCCTGGGAAAACTAGATATTTATATGCAGAAGAATGAGACTAGACCCCAACCTCTCACCATATACAAAAATCAACTCTAAATCGATTAGTCTTAAATATAAAACCCTACACTATGAAACTACTATAAGAAAGTATAGGGGAAACATTTAGCAATATTGAGCTGACAAGGATTTTTTAAACAAAACCTCAAAGGCGCAGGCAATAAAACCAAATATAAACAAGTGGAATTATATCAAACTAAAGAGTTTTTGCACAGCAAAGGAAACAATCAGCACAGTGAAAAGACAACCTACAAATGGGAGAAAATACTTACATACTATACATCTGACAAGAGGTTAATATGCAGAATGTAAAGGGAATTTAAACAACAGCAAAAAAAAAAAAGTTGATGTCATGGAAGCAGAGAGTAAAACAAGGTTATCAGAGACTACAGAGGGGAGAATGAGGAGATGCTGGCCAACGGGTACAAAGTTACAATTAGATAGGAGGAATAAGTTCTAGGTTTACATTGCACAGCAAAGTGCCTATGGTTAGCAGTAAGGTATTGTATACAAAAAATAACTAGAAGAGAGGATTTTGAATATTCTCACCACAAAGAAATCATAAATGCGTGAAGAGATGGATACACTAACTACCCTGATTTGATCATTATACAACATATACTTGTATGTGTATCAAAATGTCAAATTTTATCCTACAAATATGTAGAATGTGTCAATTAAAAAAATTTAAAAAGAAGCACCATTAAGTGAAGACACTGCATGTATAAGATGTAGATATTTAAATAAATCATATATTTGTATTTTATATAATGTGAAGTGGTGAAATTCAAACTCATGTACTCTGCTGGTGTGATGTAAAATGGTACAACCACTATGAAAAGCAGTAAGAAGGTTCCTAAAAAAAATTAAAAATAGAGCTACCATATGATGCAGAAGTTCATGCTGGGTATACACCTCAAGGTGTTAAATCAGAATCTCAAGAAGATATCTGCACTCTTATGTTCATTGCAGCATCATTCACAATAGCCAAGGTATGGAAACAACAAAAATGGCCAACCACAGATGAATGGACAAAGGAAGTGTGGTACATACATACAATGGAATATTACTCAGAATTAAAAAAGAAAGAGATCCAGCCATATGCCACATTGCTGAACCTGGAGCACATTATGCTAAGTGAAATAAGCCAGTCACACAACCTAAAATAGTTGAATACATGTAAAAAGAGAGTAGAAAGGTGGTTGCCAGGGGCTGAGGAGAAGGAGAAATGGGGAGTTGTTCAATGGGTATAAACTTACAGTAATGCAAGATGGGTAAGTTCCAGAGTTCTGCTGTACAACATAGTGTCTATACTTAATAATACTGTATTATACACTTCAAAATGTGTTAGAAGGGAGAACTCATCTTAAGAGTTCTTACTGAAATTTAAAAAATAGAAAAAAAAACTTGAACAGGAACAAATAAAGATATGCAAATGGATAAAAAGATGAAACTATATGTAGTATTATCTTTATAAGCCAAACAGAGAAATACATTAACTGATTAATAAAGTAATAAATTCTTGCCTTTGTAAGGCTTCTGTGGTGTTCCTATATTCTGTATCTTCATACAGGTGGTGATTATATAGAGTAGCTTTACTTTGTGAAAATGTATCAAATAGTACACTTAAGATTCTGCGCTTTTCTGAATGCATGTTGCATTTCAATAAAAAATGGTTTTTTTTAAAGGAAATCTCATGGTAACTGTAATACTATATTGTGTACTTGAATTTGGTAAGAGAGTAGACCTTAAATGTTCTCATCACACACCCATACAAAAATGGTAACTATTTGGTGACAATTGTGTTAATTAATTTGACTGAGGTAACTGTTATACAATGTATATGTGTGTGTGTGTATATATATATGTGTGTTTGTGTATATATATATATAAAATCATCATGTTGTACACCCTGAATATATACAATTTTATTTGTCAATTATACCTCTAAAAGAAGAAAAAAAAATTATTTAGAATAAAAAGGGAACCTCATATAACCTGGTAATTGCCACTGCACCTAATAAAATATGCTGAAAAAAAGGGATGTCTCAAACGTCCTTTCTGTGCAAGGGCACAGAATATGTATATGATATATCCATGCCCTTCCCAAATTCGGTAACACAGAACCTCAACTTCTTGATGAGAAAGTTCACCCAGTTAAATTAAATTTCACGGATCATATACTCTAAACAAATAGTACAGAATGACTGGCATAATGGTAAAACTGACAAAGCTCTTCTCTTTTCTGTTATGTTTTTTCCATAACTCTATTACCTTCAAAACTATGAAATCTCTGGCTGGCAAAAGCAATGTAGATTATAACACAACACATTTGTTGCTGTAGGAGTTGGGAATTTGATTTGCTCTCTTAATCTTTGCATGCATTTTTTCATATATGTTCTGTTAACTCTGACACTTTAAAAATATTAAAACTCATGCATGACTCATGATTGCATTAATTCAACTCAAAATGCTAAAGAAGTATCACTCCTCTAATGGAAGACAGACCAGGCTACATAAATATTGCAGGATCCTCATCTCTGACCAACTATCTAAGCAAGATGCCTGATTGAAAAATTGGAGAAATCATGGTTTTGTACTTTATTTCCTTTGAAATTTAATTTAGAAATTTTATTTGTGAAATGTAATTACTTCCTGGAAATTGAACACAAAGGATTTATATGAAGGTACTTCAAACAGTTTGTGGAAAAATAATAATAATGTAATGAGTATCTAAAAATAATAAAAGATAAGAATCTTTCCATGAATTTTTTTACGCACCCTCATATTATTCAAATTTAGCATACTTTAACAGGACAGTCTACTATTTAGAGTATGTTGAGGCTGTCATTGGGGTTTATCACCCAAATTCTGTTTCACTATATTAAACAATATGATTGGGATACTTTGATTTGGGGGGGTGTTAAATTTTGGGCTTTAGGAGCAGTGTGGCCTCGGAAATAATTAATATATTATACTAACCTTATTTCAGAGATTGCCTAAGGAAAAACTTAACTGATAATTTCTGGCCTTACAAAATTGCACCAAAAAAGCAGATTTTGATAAATTGGCTCATGAAGGCTGGAGCAGATGGCCTAGTAAAATGCTGGGAACCACCCCTGTGGAGAATTTCCTGCCCATGATTTACTGTTTAAGCATGAATCCCAGTGGCAGATGAGAACTTAAGAACTATAAACTTCTGTTTTCTCTTCCCACTTCTATTCATTCACAGAGATGAATTATTTTATTTGATTGGTGAGTTTGTAATAAATTACCTTGCTTTCTCTCGCTTGGCCCTGCTTGCCTGATGATCGAATCCATTTTCCTTCATGTTTCTTTTCCCATATGAAAAGCTCATTGGAGTATGCTTTTCTGCCCTCTGACAGAGCTAAAGCTATTGGGCTATACTGTCTGACACCGGGCTAGTACTTGAAAATAAGAGGTAAAGTCCAAGCTGATTTCTTCAATCCAGCTTTAGTACAGGATTTTGTGGTTTTTGTTAATAAATTGGTGTGGAGTATGCTAACATTTATAAAGCAAATGTATTTCACAGCCTAGCTTCCAAAGCCTTGTAGTTTCAGGTATAACTTAACTTTTTAAAATTAGGTATGGAAACATTAGCTTGCAAAAGACAGGAAACTTTCCCCAGGCTAAAGTCTCTGTTGTAGATAAAGAGTTGTAACACAGCAGAATTGTAGGCTCAAGGACAGACGTCCTTGGTGCAGGTTAACCTAAAGTTACTTGATTGTTATGTAAACATACTCAGAAAATTGCTGTAGGAAAAGACAGTATTTGCTAAGAACAAGCTTTTGTTGGTGGATCAACTTAACCTTTTGCAAATTGCGTTATGGAATGTCACTTTGTTATTTCACTGATGTTACCAGCTTCCATTGTTAAATTATACTTAGCCATAACTCCACCCACATTCTTTTTCTGTAACTTTCTTGCCTGGAGAAGAAATACTGAGAAAGAACCCCAGTTCAGGGTTATTTTTCCAGGGAGGAATGCCTCTCTCTTGAGGATTCTTGGAAAATTAACCCCTTCGGGGCTTCTCACTGACTCAGAAGAAATGGGCTTTGAGTAATCCTTTGCATCTCTGTCACCCAGGGGAAGAGAGGTGACAAGGAGAGTATAACAAATTGGTTCCTTCTGTCTTCTCACTGTGAGTAATAATTGGAAGAAATGAGGGTCAAATCATTAGATTCTCAAGATCCCAAAGACTGATTCCTGGCTCTCTGAGGTACAAGAGTGAAATAAGCATGTTGTATTGGACCCTTTTTGCAGTTCCTTAAAGACATGTTCATTTCGTTGTATCTCATTATTCTGATCTAGCATTTTTTAAAAAAGTGTGGAGTTTGTGATTTTTTTTTTTTTTTTTTGGTACATTTTAAGCCTTAGAATCTTGTCTTTATCTTCTGCCCACACAATTCTTTGAAAATTATATGACAAAATTATCAATCTTTGTTTTCTCACCCTACTGTTTCTATGAAACATTTGATATCATTCATTATATTCTTCCTTTTCAAATATTCTATTCCAATGGCATATGAAATACTGCATTCTCCTTACACTCCTCCTTTTTCTCTGACTTGTTTCTTTGAAATTTTTTATTTATCCTTATTCCTTATGTCATTTTTTGAATATGGGCTTCCCCTGGGGTTTTCATCTTGGCCTACTTCTTCTCCCCTTTAAGTAATTTGATTTACTATGAGCTCTATAAGGATAACACCAAAATCTGCATTGCTAACCTGTTTTCTGTACATATGTACCAAAATTCCAGTATATATTTCAATTAGTCCAAAGTATAGTCTAATAAATTTTCTTAATACCCCCTTCACTGAAGTTCCCTATGTAATTATCATCACACTTTTGTAGATCCAAGTGGAAACACCAGTTACTTATTTCTTATTCCACCATCTCCTTATTTATCTTATCATAAAACCTACCCCAGTGACATTGCCTTAGGTAAGCTCTAATTACACATTACCTCAATTAGAAAAATTCCTGCCTTTCTTTTTTAAGAATGCACAGCATCATATTGATTATTCTAAAAATTTTTGTAGGTAGATTATATTGTCTGTGATTTCCAAAATACTTGCATAAAAAGTGTGTATCCTACCTAATAAGGTTGAAACCACTTCTATAATATGTTGAAGAAGAACATTTATTGTGGTCTTAAACTATAGAATGATGAATTGCCCATTTTGAGGTGTATTCATTTTGTTTTGTTCTGGGGTTTTTTTATTTTTTTGGTTTTTTGGTTTTTTTGAAGTGAATATAACCTCAAGATTTTATTGTCTTCACAATAAAACAAATGATGATGCTAAGAACTGGATCACTTGACTCTTTCTCTTCTTTTCTCCTCCCAGTTCTAAATGCCTGCCTCTCTTAATAGCTAGCATTCTCTTAGATCTGCAGTTAGGCTCAGCACTCTCAAGCCTGAGCACAATCTTCTTTGTAGCTTTACCCTTTTTCCAGAAAATGTATTCATTTTTAATTAAATGTAATTAAATTTACTTGGTTAAAATATTCTCTCTGTCTCGACCCTGTTATATGAAAATTATTGTGACATTTCAAGCTATTTTAGCAAAGGTAGGAGCATGACTATGTAAGTCTCATTTATTTCTTTCTATTCTACCACTATGACAAGGTAAATGGACTTGCTTAAGCATTTCTTCATTGAAAACCTCATTATTTTTCCCAGACTCTGTACCATTCTGCCTTTAATTTTAATTTTTTTTTACATTCTTCAGTTTATAACATCTTTGTTTTGTAGACCAGATATCATGTAGTTTATATAGTAAATCATTTCCATTAATATAAGCTATCACCAAATATTTTGTACTGAAAATTTTAACTTATCATGATATCACCAATTCTTTAAGAACTATTTTTTTTTATTCTTTTCTATTCAATATTGAAAGGAGCATCCAGGACAGTTAGGCTCATTAGTACCTCATAAATCAATGATAGTGCCAGTTCTTGTTTCCAAGACTAAGTATATACCTCTAACAGAGGTCTACGGAATTGTTTCTAAAAGCAGCTGACCAATTTTTTTTTCACCAAAAATGATATAAATAACATAACAGAAGTATAAGTAATCATGTACTATAGAGTTTGTTTAAAAATGTGGTGAAAGATGAAGCTAGTAGGACCATTTATTTAAAAGCAAATCAAAATTTTTTATCAGGGTATAAAATATGTTTGTATTCAACACAAATTAATTGAATTTATTCTCAGGGTTGGCTTCTTGAACTTCTGCTATTGAGAATATGCATGGTAAAATATTGGTATTTTTAAAATAAATATAGACCCATTCTGACATAATTGTTTATGAAACTTTTATCCTGGGAAATTCCATCAGTGTAAGCACTGCAGGGAGTAGGTTGCACTAGAGCATCATTTTTTGACCATTTGCTTGCAATTTGTGGTTTCCTATTGCTTAACACAATACAGCTTATTATCTTCTCAGCTTTTGTAAATAGGGTGTTTTCTTGTGTTTCTCCTTTTTGCATTAGGTGAGTCAGTTAACTTCATTGTTTTTAAATCCCTTGAATTTATTATTTCTATCGTGTTTTTGTAACTCATTAACTTTTGCTTCTGTCTTTGTTACTTCTTCAGCAAAATAATCTCAGTATAATCACCATACTTCTGATTTTAATTTATCTAATCAAATGTACTTCCTGCCAAAAGAAAATATGTAGAAACAGTACTATTTACTTTTCATAATTTATGTATTTTGGCATCTATACATACACGTACATATATACATATTTCTGATATTTTACCACTAATGATGTTTATTATTCACGAGATGGAAGAAGTTTCATTCTACTTCTAGTTTGTTAAAAAAAATTTTTCATAGATGTTGAATTTTATCAACTGTTTGAAACTATAGAAAAGATCATAGATTTTTATCTTTTAGCCTTTCAATGAGAAAATTACATAAAACATGTAACATAAAATCAAACTTTCTCTTCAGGTCATAATGTTTTGCATATTTCTGTATTCTGTTTCCTTATATTTTATTAATTATTTTATCTATTTCATGACCATAAGTTTCCTTTCCTTTACTTGGTTTAGAATTAAGATTACAGTAGCCTCATAAATTGAGCTGAGCTTATTCTCACTTTTTGTTCTGTAAGTAATTTGTTCAAGATGAAACAAACTTTTTTCATATAAATGGTAGAATTTGCTTGTAAAACTATCTATGAGTAATATTTTGTGGTATCATGGAGATATTGTTAACTGATTGAATTTATTTAATGTTTATAGGATTGCTCAGTGTTCCTATTTCTTCCTGAGCTGGTTTTGGTAAGTCACTTTCCTAGGAAGCTTTCCCACTCTGTGCATTTTCAGATATGTTGGCATACATTTGTTTATAATGTTGTTACTCTCTTTTAAACCTCTGCTATATCTGCAGTTATATTGTCATTTTCAATCTTAACATTTTTTGTACTTTCATTCTCATTCTTTTTTCTTGTTACTCAATCCTGCAAAAGGTATGATTCTTTTAAAGGTACTGAATTATTGTTTTGGCTTAGTAGCTTTTTTCTACTGTATATTTTTTTTTATATTTTGTTAATTTCTGGTTATGTCTCTATTACATTTATCTTATAATTTATTTAGGTCTATCCTCTTTTTCTTTTTACAAGTACTTAAGTTGTACACTGAGCTCATCAATTTTAAGTCTTTATTATTTTCTAACATAAGCCTTAAAGACTACACATTTTTATTTATCAGTTTAGTTGCATCACCTAGAATTAGTATGCAGTATTTTGCTATAATACAGAAAAAATTTTTATTTAATATCTACTTTGATTTTTTATTCCTCCATTAATTATTTAAATTAATTAATTATTTAAAGGTACGTGGAAACAAACATTCCTCCTACACACATTTCTTATGTTACTGATATATTAGGCTTTGCTTACATCAGTTTTATGCTTTCTATTATTCCTGCTTTATATGTGTTATTTTTCTGTTGCCTTTTTTGGAGAAGTTTTTCAGGGATTTTCACTGGTTATTTTTTCTTTTTTTTCTTCTTTTTATATCTATACATGTTTGTGTGCTATCTCATTATTTCTATTCTTTTATGAGTTACAGTTAGAATTTTATCATGTGTGCCTAAGGAAAAAATATATATAAATATAATCAATGTACTAATTTTCTTTTGAAATACCAAGAACTTAGAACATTGTACATACCCCAACTTATGTGGTGGTTTTACCTACTTTTTCACTTTTATTTTCCCCAAATTATACATTAATACTATTATTTTATACAATTGGCTTATGTGTATATTTATCCATCGTTTTATGAGTTTTATTTGCTCACCATTTCTTCTTATATCTCAGACATTCTTCTAAGATCATTTTCCTTCTTCCTGAAATACATCGTTTGCAAGTTATTTTAATAAGGGTCTGTTGACAGTAAACAGGTTTGTTTATTTGCAAAATTACTTGTCCTTCATTCATAAAAAGTATTTTTGCTGAGTAGATAAATTCTTTTCACACTCAGAAGATGTTTTCCATTATTGTCTGGATTACAGTGTTACTCTTGAGACATCTGTTCTCAGTATAATTATTTTTATGTGAAGATAATTTTTGACTTTTTGAAATATCTCGTGTGGGTTTTTGTTTTGTTTTGTTTTGGTATGGTGCAGTTACTTCACTGCAAAGTATCATTACTACTTATGGACTTATTTCTCCTATTTAGTATTCATAATGATTTTTGCATTACAAAATTATGTAAGTTTATTAAAAAATCAATATTATCTCACTCAACATTAATTCTTAATCATTATTTTTATTCTTTACTTCTGGAACTCCAGCCATATTAATGTTGAACCATTTCTGTATATCCTACATATCTTTCACCTCACATTTATATTGTACATCTTGTCTCTCTGTGCAAGACTACGTAATTTCTTAATATCTCTTTCAGTTCACAAATACTTTGTATAGATTTAGTCTCCTGCCTAATCTTCTATTCATTTTAAATTTAATTTATTATGGTTTTTCACCTGATTTGTCATCTTTAATTCATTTAAAATCTTTCTGCTTTTTTTGATGCCTCTTGTATATTGCTATTTTTCATGCCATCTCTCTTAAGCAATTAATGTATAATTATATTCTTTTAAAAAATTATTCATTTCTAATTGACACATATTGATAATACATATTTATGGGGTACAGAGTTATACTTCAATACATGTATACAATGTGTGATGATTAAATCAAGGTAATTAGTGTATTGGTCATCACAAAAAAATATCATTTCTTTGTGATGAGAGCATTTGAGCTCCTATCCTCTAGCCAATTGAGAACATACAATAAATTATTGTTAATTATAGATGCCTAGGACTACTGTGGACCACTAGGATTTATTTTTCCTATATAGCTGTGAATTTTATCCATTAACTAACCTCTCCCTATGATAATTCCAATATCTGAAGTCCTTGGATATGTTTATGCATTGGATTGCTTCTGCTAGGTCTCAAACATATTGACTTCTTTCCTGGAGTGGCCAGTATTTTTAATCTGAGTTTAGATTTGACAGAATGCAATCTGTTGGAATCTTGAGGATGTTTGGGGGGATCTGTTTTCCTCCCAAGAGAATTTATATGTCATCAGGAGAACTTCCAACTTGATACCAATTTAAGTTAATTTCTTAGCCTAATATTCTCAGTTGACATACATTCAAAATTTTGATATCTACTGCCACCTGAGAGAAGCCCTATGTTTGTAAATTATCAGGTAAGACTATCATTTTGATGATTATTATTTTATATCAGGATTTTCGCCCTTGATGGAATGGAGACAAACAGATGTCCTTGTGGGTTCCTTTTGCTAGTCAGCATATGTTTGGTAGCCCAGCCTTTGACGAATGGTATATTCTAGCACTCCAAAATGATACAACGGTGTCCCGTTCATTCCTCTCTAATTTTGTGGGCCTAATAGGGTCTAATTTCTTACATGCTATATCATTTATCTTTAAGATCTGGGTAAGCAGTACATGCATTTGCTCTTCGGAACATTCCCAAACTTCTTCTAACCTAATGCTCACTGTTTTGGTTTCCCCAAACAGTCTCCGTTTCTTAAGCCTTGATGATTTTTCTTACTTCTTTACAAGCCCAGTCACTTATTTAAATATAAGCATGTTAAAATTTATCAGGGATCAAGTTGTACTGAAGAAAAGAGTTTGTTATTATTTTTTAAATATCCGATCAATTATGAAGCCAGAAGCAGAAGATTCTAATACATCATTTGACTATTTCTCAGATTCATTGATTTTTAAATGATTTAGGAGAGAATAGTCTGAGGCCAAAAGCTAAGATGAGAGATGATCAGGATGTGAAACAGTATTTTCTCAATGTGACACTATTTATAACTTAAGCAATTTTTATCCTACTTTCAATCTCATATTCTCATTCAGAATTAAGAGGCGTGTTGACTTGCAAAGGTGTTATCCTAATATATATCTGATTTCAAACGTCATTATGGTAAGACCATTTGGACTCTTTTTAAATGTTATTTCTTCTGAAGCTCAGTAATTAGAAATTGCTTTCTATCTTTAAATGATTAATAGTAGCCATAAATATTATTTAATAGTTATTATATATGTGTATACACACATGTGCACATGTACATGATTTCAGGATTATTTGAAACCATGGAAAATGAACCACTTGTCTTGGCTTCAAAGATGTTAAATTAGAAACTCTGTCTACAAACTCATTGAAGATAAATGATAATGGAAAATAGGATAAGTTAATAATCTCCTTTTCTACACTTTCTCTGAAAAACTTTTAGATTTCCTATTGAGATAAGCTCATGTATCTTAAAAACCCCGAATGTGTAGTAAATCTGGCAATAAATGACTGGAACTCTGTGTTTGGGGTTACATGGGTTTCTTTTGCAGTTAACAGTGCTCTTCTTCTAGGACTATACACAAGTGAACATGATCTTTCAAAGAGAACCTCTGCCTGACTCTAACTCAAATCATTCTGCCATGTAGAAAGTTGAGGTCATTGAATCATTGCTCCATTGGATGATATTTGAAATAAAAATGTGAACAAAATTAAACAATAACAAGATAAACAAACTCTATGTTACACGAGCCAAGGAATACTTTAAAGTGTATGAAGTAACCAGTGATAGGCATTTCTATAATTATCAGATTAAAGAATGTTTCCCTTCCAAAGCCACTTTAGATGATTAGGTGATTTTGCATTTTCTAGAATAAAATCAAACTCTTTATTTGAGTTGGCACAAGGAGATTTGATTTCACACAAAGCTCCTTTGGGTGTTAAATTGCTTATCTTTGTTCTGACCTAATGTCATCCTGACCATGTGTCACAGTGACATGGAGATAAAAAAATGGGCATCACATTCTACACATGTCAAATCTAATGGCATATTCATGCTGATTTATGTATTATCATCATTCCAAGATGTTATTATATTCTACAAAGTATCAATTCTAGGTTAAAAAAAATAATAATAATATACAAATATCATCCAAGAAGATAAATCTCTGTGATATATTGAATCCTCCATTAAAAAAAAAAATTATCTTTAAAATGTACTTCCACAAAGAAGTAAAGTTTTATTATGGTTTAATGAAAATACAGTATATAGATCAGTGTAATTAAATTTTAAGAAAATAGCCCTGCTTTCATTATACCAACAAAAAATGTTAAAGATTTCACTTTAAAATCATATGATAAGTAATACCAAATGTTGTGTATAACTTTAAAAAAAAATTCCTACTTAATCAAGTTCCATGTTATAAAATTATAATGTTCCCAGATTAAATAAATATTATTGATGATCTTGTCCAAGTTCTTCATATTATAGGTGGGAAAACTAACATCTGTAAGCCTTAACATGGTTTGACCATGTTACAAAATGACAAAATCAGAACTAACATCCTAATTTCCTGGTTTGCTATGTCAAAATTTTAATGCAAAATGACTGGAATAGAAATAAAAACTTCCATATTCTCATATCTGTATAATATCAAAACAACTATACAATATTGTTATATTGTAAGAGAAAATTATATAAAAGATGAGTATGATTCATTTTAATCTAGGCTATATTCTAGCCTTTTGGCATTAAAAATTGACCACAAGATAAAATTATCTTTGCCATGAAACTGAAGTGCAGTTGTTCAGCAGGGTACTCTGAGACAAACAGGCAGGAGAACAGCCTGATCAACCTCATGGCAGATTGCAATCAGGAACATTCACTGTATAAAAGACCTTTATGTTAAAACACAAACTCCAAGCCAGTTGATTACTGTTGCAGTCTGGGTTCTGACATGATGATTAGCAATACATTCTTCCTAAAATATTTTCTCAAAAGTTAAATGAGTAAAATATATGCATGTAATTAGTGTCACACTGTATACTGAATTGGACTAGGCTCCATTTTGGTCATGTAATTATTTAGTAAAAGTGTAAACTGTCACTTAAAAATTTAACTATAACTTATGTCGATGAGTGGCTTGGGGATTTGAAAAAAATATATGGAATTTGCAGAGAATTAATTGTAGACATTAAAAATTCTATAAGTCACCTTTATCTCCCATACAGTGACAATTTAAATACTAGCCACTTCATAAAAATGTCTTTGACTGTGTACCAATGTCACAAAATACCAGAAGAAAAAAGAGTGTTAAAAGTACTGATTATTGGGCCGAGCCTGTGGCGCACTCGGGAGAGTACGGTGCTGGGAGCGCAGCGACGCTCCCGCCGCAGGTTCGGATCCTATGTGGGAATGACCGGTGCGCTCACTGGCTGAGCGCGGTGCAGGCGACTCCACACCAAGGGTTGCAATCCCCTTACCAGTCACGAAAAGACAAAAAAAAAAAAAAAAAAAGTACTGATTATTTTTAAGCAACAGTATACAGACATAGAATATACTAATATTAGGAAACATAACTCAGCAACAAAGGATACTAAAACAGAACATGTATTTGGGTATATGACATAAAGTCATTTCCATTCTAATGCTAATGTATTCAGAAGTCAAAGTAAAGGGTAATGCCATCTACTATAGCTGCCTACTTGATTGTTTTGGTGAAAATTTACTATGGTGGCTTGAGAGCAATTTTCCTAAGCCCTTCTTTGTCCCTAAACAACATATGAAAGTGATATCACTAAACCATAATTCGGTATCATGAATACAGTGAGAGGAGTACCCAGGAATATCTACTGAATTTCAATAGCCATTAACATGACTCTGTAACCTGAAAAGAAGATGTTTGCAAGAAATTACACTGGTGTGGAAGCAGTATTTCTAAAGTGATAATTAAAATGCATTTCCATTTCATATCTGAGGGATTTTGCAATTCAAAGCATCTTGCACTCATCCTTACATATTTATGCTCTGTTCACTCTTATTTTTGCTTCTACCAACCCTGCCAAGCACCAGATGCACATTAAATGTACTAAAATGGATGATTCACAAATGCCAGCTTTCCTCATCACTAAGGAGAAGTATCAAATTTTCCCTCACAAGTGTTAAAATAACATCTTAACCTCTAAACATCGCTCCTCAAAATCTTTTGTACTTTTATGGAACATTATTTTTGGTTCTTAGTGAATTTCCTACTGAAGAACATTTTATTTGGAAGAAAAATTCTTTGGTAACTTCATTTTTGTTTTTGTTTTTAATGTTATGTATTAAAAGCAAATGTTTAGAAAATATTTACAAAGGCCTGCTTAGTTTCTCAGAGTTTGAGAAAGGTGAAGATGGCAGAGTATATAATGTCAAAGATGAAAAAGCACCTATTTTTCAGTGTAAAATGTTATGCTGACACATGTCAACATGAGTCATTTGCTGGCTTTTCAAATACTGCAGCAAAATGTTAGATCGAAAAGGTCCTAATTAATCCTAGAGCCATTTAAATAATGCCACATAGACTGTGGCAATCCAAAATGTTTCAACATCAGCTCCAGGTTGTAATCACCCCTGAGATTTTATAAAATTAAAGAAATTGACAAGTCATTGTTTTCCTGGAAATATAGGAAAAAGGGACTATGATGTAGCTCTGGACTTGGAGTCTTCTGTTACCCATTCACACGTAGTAAGTGGGGTATTTGTGTGTGCAAATCATGGATTAGTTGACATATTTTAGAGATATATATACTCAACTCATTAGGTCAAAGATGACTAAGGCAAGACTGACACTATTCTAAATGAATTCAACATTGCTCTTCTTTTTTTTTACTCAGCCTTCTATCTCGTTGCCATATTTGTGCTCAGCATTGTTAAGGATTAAACATTTCAATGTTTCCTAAAACTTGGCGTATGTGTCTCAATTTGAAAACTGAGAATATATTCAGTTATACAGGAATTTACACTATAAGGAGAGTGGCAAGGAATGAGGTGACAGAGGTAGTCAAAAGTCAAATCATAGAAGTCATTGTAAAATGTTTCACTTTATCTTCAGTTGGAAGATTTTCAAGCACGGGAACAATATAAGATTTGCACTTTACAAAAGCCATTCTATCTTTGATGTAGAACAGAGATTTGCAGAGAGCAAGGTTATTGGCAGGGAGATAAGTTAAGTAAATATGATTACAGGTAAGAGAGATGGTATTTAGGTAGAAAGTTAATGAATGTTGTCAAGTGGTCAAACAGTTTTTGAGGAGCAGTGCGGTGGCAGCTGCAAGGTTGGCTTGCCACATTTCCATGGGTTGAGTCAGTAAAAGACAGTGAACATAAATGGGTTTAGACCGTTTATTACTCACACGAAATAAAGCAAAAGCAAGATCAGCATGGTTTCAGTTCCCCATGACCCTAATTCCCCAGAATGACACAGAACTTGAGGTGCCAGATGACAATGTACTTTGAGCATTGCTTTGCTGTGCAGAAGCCATCTCTAGACTGCAGTTAAGTAGTGGTTTTATATCTTGCAGCTGCACCCTAAGTTGGAGGTGGAGGAGATGAGGTAGGAAGTCCTATTCTTCACCACACTCAGGGAGGTGAATGAGAAACTGCTTTGTGACAGCTATTCACAAGACTGCTTATCTTACTGTATTACAGGGAGGATCACAAGACATTCACTAAGACTTGGGCCAGACTGGGAAAAAAAATTCAACTAGAAAATGTGCAATAGGCATGACAGACATTTAATCAAAGAGCATATACAGATGGCAAATAAACACATGAGAAGATGCTCAACATCACTAGTTATTAGGAAAATACAAATTAAAACCAAAATGAGATATAATTACACACCTATCAGAATTGCTAAAATTAAAAAAGTGTCAATTTATTAGAAAGGCATAGCAATTATAAGCATGTATGCCCCTAATAATGATGGCTTTAAAATATATAAAGCAAAATCTTACAGAATTAAAGTGAAATAGACAAACTCACAATTACAGTTGGAGATTTTAATATCCCTTCCTCAGCAATTGATAAAGTACACATATACAATGTGTGTGTATATAATATGTATATACTACTATATACATACGTATACAGGAGATCTAAACAATTCTCATCCGATTTTTTCTCTTTTGGCTAGTCCTAACCAGAAAAACAGGAAGAGAATTTGAAGAAATGTTGAGCTTAGGCAAGAAGACACATCATAAAACTTCATAATTATCAAGATGGCTGATAAGAGCAGCAATTAATCAATCTTGGGGAACATTCTCCTGGAATGTTCTGGAGAAGTCAGATAAATAACTGGAAGTCAGATAAATTTTATGTCAGAATATCTTTTGGACGAAAGAAAGAAGAATTTACTCACTGGTTCTCATCAAGCAGTGGCTGAATATTTGCCCCTCAGATGCACTGGTAGTTTCCATTATAATTGGCTCCAAAATATACAATGGGACCTCAATTTTGTGAGAACATGATGATCTTGATTCTTCTCAGAGAAAGGCAATACAAATTAAATGTCACAGGGTTACCTCCAAGGTAGAAGCCAGCCACAATCTTTAAGAAAACTAAAGGTGAGAGGGTTAATGAAACATGCTGCAAATCCATGTTGCCACTTTACTTGAGACCTTAATTTTTATAGACACGATCCCTCCTCCACTTCATGTTCTAGATTTCCCACTCTATCAGCCTAGCTGGTCTTAAATATCTGCCTAATAGAATGATACTGACCTTCATCCCAGAGTGATAACTAAAAATCTCTTAGTTACATTGCCCTTGTTGGACCACGGTGGCTGCAATTGCCTGTTTGTATTAGTGGGTATAGAAGCACAAAGAGTCCTACAGTTTCCAGATATACCCACCCTACCCATTGTGTAGCAGCAGCCCAACCTTTTCATGGGAATCAGTTGGTAATTTGCACCAGTATTTATTACACTGCCCACTTGAGTATTGACATAAAGAGCTCAAAGTGGCCAAGTGATAGCTGCAGCTTCAAATTCAAAAGAACCCTCATTATGTCCCTGGAAGAAATGTTTCCTTTCTGGAAACCAGAACTTCTAATGTGGTTACTGTTGCAAAATAGTAATCATAAATTGTAACCAAGATGGTGGGAGGAGCCAAACATACTTCTAGTTCTCAATTTCCAGATCTGTATATTTTAACTGTCAGGAACACTATACCAGATTGCGGCCTCTGGCATACACTTATACCACATCTTAAAGGTCAGTGTCCTAACCTCACAGGCTACTAACTCCAAGTTGGTATATTAGTTAAAGTTACAACAGGCCATTCATTTGTTTGAGTAGGACAACTGCTCTTGGGTTTTCTGTTATAGAGTAGGGATTCTGGGGTACCACACTTCTTGATCATCAGCTCCATATGGTATGATGTCATAATAGAGAATGTCCAGAGAAGTTTGCCAGAAAAGTAAAGGCAATTGAAGCCCTGAGGACTGTACTATGTTAGAGTAGGACTGGTAACATAATCCTGGAGGCAAGACAATGAGTATATATTTTTGCCCCTGCCATATGAAAATGAATTGCTTGGTAATTGAGAAGAATGTATTTATTTGATCAATAATCATACACCACGTCAAAAGTTGTGTGAGTATATTATAGTAAAGATACTACACATGACATAGCAGCTAAAATTGAGGTTACTACATGGATAACTTTATAGTAATCCACTGTCATTCACCATAATCAATTTGCTTTTGTGGGGGCCACACCGGTGCATAAAATAGAATAGGAGAGAACTACCACACCTGCATCCTCATAGTGTTTGATGATAGCACTAAATCACTGAAATCTCTCCTAGTATGTGGTATTTCTTCTGATTTTACTATCTTGGTTGGGCAAGGGAGGAAGAGTAAAGACCAAACTCTTCTTTCCATAATGGTTTCTTACTCCACAGATCAGGAACTAATGTGAAAGTTCTACAAGATGCCAAGTACAACCTAAAGAGCTGTTTTGTGTCCTAGAATCCACATGATACATTAGTCCATTGCCACAGTTGTCAAGGCACTTACAGGTCAATGCATGTAGATTCACATTATAACCTTACTACTCATTTTGGTAATTATATTGGCCTTAATTCTGACAGTTAAGTACAACCATCTGGCCTTTACCATTCCAGAATCATCACATCTATTGACACTTGAGAGTCCAGTTCCATAGTGGCGGCCCTAACAAACTACTGCATGCTTTTCATGGAGGCTCCATGTCCATATCACCAGTGCATTCTTTCTCACCTTTATAAACTCTCAGAAGGTGGTTCTCCGGTCTTACTAGATAAATTCATTCTAATATTTCCATCTCCTTGAATCTGCAGAACTTCTTCTTAATACTATGCCAAGGAAATTCTGACATATTCTTTCAATTTAGTGTAGGCTATCAGTATGCCCAAGCTTCAAGAAGATATACAAATAGACTGTTAGGACCAGCTCCAGGTGATCTTGCCAGAACATTAAAATTTGATTACAAGTGAAGTCCGCTATAAAAATAAATCCCTCTATCGAGCCTTAAAGTATTTTCCCTCTGACCTAATACTCTCAAGATCCACCTCAACACACCAACCTGTTTCTTGCTGATCCATATGATGAGATCCTACAATTCTTTCATGTAGACTATTTCCTCCTGGGGCAGGTGCCGTACTTTCCCATTCAGGCTTTTCTGAGACCTGATCTTGATTATTAACTTGGAAGAAATAAGAAATGATTGGAGCAGATATTTAGAAAGACAAGTGGCACCTGGCAAGTCATCTGAGGCATAGACTCTAAGCTTCTTATCTTTGGGAAGAGGAAGAGGGTTGCTTTTGCCAGCTCGGAGTCTACAGGGAAATTTAGGATTTTAAGATCTTCAGGTTCATCCATTGAAATGTCACCACCCCTCTGTTCAGGGTCCTGTTTATTTCTATCAGTTCCCTGACTTTGACATACACATCCCTTTGAGGCTGTGCATTCAGTCCCTTTTGAAACTCTGCCGACCTTAGATTAGATTCTGGGCCTGATAATTAGCACAATTTTCCCTTTCATTACAGAAGAAGAGAATCTCTTTAAAAGCTCCCAGAGAGGCCCTTTGGTTTTATACAGCATACCCTCTATTGACAATTGGCTGCCTGAGTCTATCATTTATTTTCCAAGGCTTCTGATGAAGTTAACAGAAGCCAACCCCTTCCACAATTACAATTCTTAAAATTGTCATAATTCCATGTGGTTCTTAAATAAAACCACAACAATCATATATTCTACCACTTCCCCTTCTCCTATAGTTTATCCTAATTAACCACAGGAAAAAGCCTTAGTAACAATGATGCCACTACATGCTACATGCTAACATTTCAATCCTAGTACTAATTGTCTTATCAAAGGTTCAACAGAAAACAGAACATGAAGCAAAGGGTATCGTGCTACTGTTTTATTAGGTAACTCACTAAAGAGTGGGAATGAGAGACAGGAGAAATAAAGCACAGAAAGCTGTGTTATCAGGCTGGTTGCCTAAGTGTAATGATTGCTCAATCTCACCCAATCATCCTCTAAGAAGGATGTTCGATATTTATATCTCAGGAAGCCTGGGGATGAGACAGGGGTGGATAGAGAAAGAGAAAAAAGATTTATCTACCAGCTCCCTTATCTCATTGTCAGAGGACTGACATCGGGGCATTAAATTTCCCACACATGTAGGTTGCTCATATGCGGGAACCCAGTGAGGACAGATGGCCTCTCACACCTCAGTGTCAACAGTAAAGCCATAAGACAGGAGGTGAGATGCACTCAATGGGGACTGAGGTGAGGCTTTGTCAAGTTGCACCTACTTTACAGCTGGATGAAACAATGGACAGGTAACTCCAAGAGAATCTGAAGTAGCACATTAAAGTGTGGTTAATGTACTATCAAGGAATCATCGCTTTGATATGAGGCTTTTTCTCTTTGGTTACAAAATGGTTTCCTACAGTAGACCTTAGTTTTTAAGCTGGATGATATAAAATGACTATATCACAAGAATTTGATAGGTGAGATGTTTTTAAAAGATGGGTGGCATAGTTTTCTTGGTCACTCTTAAAGAATTAAGCAGCACAATTGCTGTTACCTAGCCACATGCCTTAAGAGTCAGAGAATGCCTAGATGGCCTGTAAAATGAAGGGACCAATGATTATCTCCAGGACTGCAGGAGAACACTGGACAAGCCATGCCCCTGAGTCCATCACATGTGTCCAGGCTGTTGCTGTTGAAACTGATAAGATCCACTGGTGGAAGTTCTACTCCTCTTCTGAGTAAAAAAGGCTGGATCCAGTTTTCTTAAGGACCCTTAGGTTGTCAAAATGACATAGCCCACCCATCTCCTTCATCAACTTACTCCAAACCCTGCCTGGAGTGTTGAGAAACTGTAATCTTATCTCCCTTTTTTAGCTGAGGATAATTCATTTTGTTCCTTACTATATCTCAAGAAGATATGAGGCAAAACAAGGTTTACTTAGCATAATTCATACTCTGTATATCTGTATGAAAAACCAATTATTTAGTAGAAAAATGGAGTTTCAAGCTTACAGAAATAGATAATAAGGCCTTAATCAGAATAATATTGGTAGGCAACTCTCAATATCTATCAAATGCAATTACATTGACTTTTTCATTTCTTTGACACACTGACTGGGAGATTAGCATGAGCTTGACTGAGGCTCAGAGTGAGAGGATCTGTGTGAGCCTTCACGTATGCTAGTATACCTGTGAATATCTACACTGGAGTGATTTTAAGAATTGAGTCTTATAGACAAGGTAATGTTTACTTGTTTTCTATTCCCATACTCTGCCTATTCCTAGCTGTGTAATATTAGGCAAGTTAATGATCATTCTTAACCTCATTATCTTCTGTAAAATGAAGCTTTAAATAGTACCTCTTACACAGGCTTCTGATAAACATTAACATTTAGCATTGTGACTGGCACACAAAATTAGTATTTTCACTCAGTCAGTAAGGTTGTTGATGCTGCTGTCATCCTTGCAAATAACGCATTGTGTGGTTTACACAATCACATGTATGTCAGGGAAGATTTGGGGAGTCCATTGATTGATATCTCTGGCCAAAGAGGCAACCATTTTTCTTCTGATTTTTTCCATAACATATATATTTTCATTACATTAAAACTTTGCCTCATTTATTTTAAGTAGATACAGTAGATAGTTGTGTAGATACAGAACAAAAAAATCACATAGATATGTGAACCTAAACTAAACATTTATTTCTCATTTCTTTCTACTCAGGGTTCCCACATATGGTCAACCACAGTGTGAGAAACAATGCCCCATGGGACAATCCTTTGACAAATGGAATATATGAGCTCAGGTTGAGTAATAAAAACAAATAGGACATAAATATCTAAGAATTCTTAGGGCCAATTTATGTTTGAGAATTCATTTGTCCTTCATAAAAATGGAACAAAATTGCAGAATGTACAGTAGTGTCAGAATTGAAATACCAACATTTCTTAGATGTTATTGGCACTTTTGTATATTGTAAGAGCACATAATTTTAAAAAATAAAAGTGGTCACTTTTGATTTCAAGTTATTTTAAATTCTGTGATTTTGTGGTGTACGTTAGAGTCTTCACAGAGTAGTAGTTAAGTGGTTAAGTTGGCTTTGAATAAGAAAAAAGCTGTATTTCAATTATGTCTCTACAACCAATTGACCCTTAGTTTTAAAAAATGTGTGTTTACATTTCTTCATCTACAGTGGAGTAATTATACCTTCTTTATAGAGTTTTTATGATCATTAAATGAGATAATATATGCAAAGCACTTAGAAGTATGTGTAGCCATAGGAAATACCCCATGAATGATAGTTTTAATTTACTATAGGATGAAAAGTTTGATTTATGGCTACTATAAAAATTCGTGTAAATGCATAGAGAATGAAGGGGAAAAGTCCATGTTATCTTAATTTATGTCAATATGAATTTCAATTTCCTATGAAATTTTAATTTAACTCATAAAAAATACTCAGAACACAGCACTTATTTTAAGACCAAAACTGTGTAGTGTAATGGAAATAGTGGAAGATTTGCAGCTGGAGATCTGAATCTTCGTGTCTGACCTACTGTCAGAGAATCTGCCCAAGTAACTTCCCTTTTGCACTTCTGTATTATCTTTCAGGTACAGGCGGTAATCATGCCTTCCATTTCTATTGCTTTGCTATTTATTAACTGAGTAATGTTAATCACGTTCCATAATTGTTACATGCCTCATTCTCAACATCTGTGGAATGGGGATAATAGTAGTGTTGGTATCATCATGTTGTTGAAAGAAATAAAATGAAATAGAGCAGGTAAACTCTTGGCACAGCACCTGGCCAAAAGCAAATGTTGAATATGTGCTGTTGTGTTTGTTTATTACCTATTTGTTGGGAAAATGGAACAATTTGGTCAGGCTTGCCTTGCCTCGGAGCCAGTTCAGGGCAGTTCAGTAAACATTTGTGTGTGGGGGTGGAATAGGTGTGCTTGCAAGGTGGCCCCACGTTGGCTGGTGTTTTACTGCCTCCAGCACCCACCCCATGCAGCCATGTTTTTCCAGACCTGCAGCTTCCAAGGACCTTGTGGGCGGTTGCCTAACTTATAGACCTGCGAGAAGGAGTCTGGTGACCCAGCCTGGCGTGTGAAGGGTTTGTGACCCAGTCTGTGAATGGGCTTGAGAGGTCTGGGAGCTCCAGACCCAGCCCTAGCTCAACAATCGGCCCAGTCAGTGTGGGATTACGGGCAGGTAAAAGAGCCTGACAACTAACGTGGTCACCGAGCTTTACAATTGGTGTCACAAACAGGATCAGGAGCTAGACAATCGGCACTGTGAGCAGAATTCCTGACAGTAGCCTTTGTTGTAGCCAGACACTATTACACCCCCAGGAGTCAGTGAGAATCAAACACAGTTTGTAGGCTGAAAAGCACTGAAACAAATTTTGTTGTTAATTCAATGACACCTCGATTTTGTAATCATTTGCTAGATTATTAAACAATCTAAATTTATGTAAAAACCACTATTGGAATTAAAAAATAATATCCTTATTTTTGAGCCCCCAGATATAATAATAATTACAGTATAAAATGACTATTACTGGAAATTTGTGTAAAAATGCAAAAATTGTAGATATGTTTAATATTCAGAAAAAAGTGAAACAAATAATTTGATTAAAGCAAACAGACATTTGCTTTCCTGTGATTGTAGGTCGATACTAACTCTGAAAATATGCATATTTATTACCATTAAGTTCCACGATGATCATTTAACTAATTCTTTCTAAAGTTAACTTACATTTTTCACAGTAAACATCACATTAAAATAGGGTGGTCTAGGGCTGGCCCAGCAGCGCACTTGGTAGAGTGCGGCGCTTGGGAGCGCGGTGGCGCTCCCGCCGAGGGTTCGGATCCCATATAGAGACCGGTCAGCTTACTGGTTGAGCGTGGTGCAGGCGCTACACCGAGGGTTGTGATTCCATTGCCGGTCACGAAAAAAGACAAAAAAGAAAAATAAATAAATAAAAATAAAAAAATAAAAATAAAAAAATAAAATAGGGTGGTCTATTTTATTTCTTCTATTTCTCTACATGGGCTTGTGAGTAAGTGTAAATTTGTTATGACCAGTTTTCTGAGGAGTGCATGATGGATAATGTATTAGACAGACTATTGGTTTTTGGAACATTTATAAACATAAAAGTTTCAGCATCTTATATGAAAAACTAATAGATCTTTAGGAAAATTTTCAGCATATTAATAATAATGAAGTGAAGAACCGTTCTGATGTGTTTCTTAAAATGAATAATAATTAAAGGATGACAAAATTGACAAAATGTATGTATCACAGAAAACAAATGGTATTGCAATATAGTGGAGAAAATAAACGATTTTTAATTTCCTTTAATTGCATTATTTTCTACTTTTCAAGCTGTTCATAAACTTAATGATTTTATTAGTGTAGATACTATTTTTATCTCAATTAATTATTAGATCTCATTATTTCAGTATTGATAATATATAGTGTTTTCATGACTGAATTTAAAATACAAGGTAAAGTATGTAGGCATTTTAATAAAAGTATGACTTTCACATTTGCGTGTGTTCCTTGGGGAAAAAAAAGCACACTTATTATTTAAAGCTATTACTCAAATTTTATTAAAAATAATTAAGCATGCTCATAATTCTGGAGTTTTATTTTATTTTTCACAACCTAACTTCCAAAAGGGACAATGTATGATTCTAAATATAATAGTATATTTCTAGTATACTGCCACAACAGTACTTGGAAGAGCTGGGATGTAAACTAAAAGTAGACTAGAAATTACTGGCACGTATCTAAATCTGGTCTTATTATGGTAAGAAAATATATCCAATTTGAAAGCTGAAATTACCTTCCTCTATGACTTTTTCAAGCTTTGGAGAAATAATTAAGTTTCATCATATGTTTTTGCATACCCATGCAGAATGTAACTAAAACTTTTTTTTTTTTTTTAATGCAGTAGCCTAAATTCCATTTCACACTTTTCCAGGTAATTCTCAGCTCAAGGAAACCTTGGGCTTGAGGGATTTCTTCTGCTTTGTGCTCAGGGAGACAATAGAGCATAATTTTGAATGCACAGCAGCTCATTCCAAGATCAATTCAATTGAACCAAAATATATAACCTCAGATTACTTAATCAACTCATGTCGTAAGCAAAAAAGAAAGGCAAAAGAGAATAGTTTAGTGCTTCTTAATATTTAACATAATTAATACAGCTCTCTGTTTTTTACATTTCAAGCATTCATACTGCATATATATTCAGCAAAGAAAAATTATATTCTTATTGCATGCAGGCATTGACATTTCCCATCTTTCATTAGAATAGGCCTTCACTCTAAATTCTGTACTGTGGAGAAGTATATGAACGTAGTCCCCTCGACCTCTTCATCATAAAGGCAGCATTATTTAACTTGGAGGAATATGGAAGATTGCAGAGTAATGGTGCTTTATGAAAGAATATATTTCATGTCTATAACTGTAACTGTGTGTATGCATAGATATATGTCTACAAGGATAGCACCTTCAAAAATAAAAAAAAATCTTTGAAGGAAAGTGTCCAGGGTTTAGGGGCTCAATATTTCTGTATTAGCCATATGTCTTCCACATGAAATAGGTCAGGGCTCAGACCAGGATAAAGTCTTTAGAGACTCCCTCTGAGGTTAATGCTCTCCTTCATTTACATTGCTTTTCTTTCTTCTCTTTCCCCACCATTATAAAGTGAACTGAAATTGTTCCATGAGCTCATAATCAAACTTCTCAATCAGAACCTCAAAGGCCATTTCAAATCTCTCCACTTATCAGGGTCAAAAGGTTTAGATTTGCAACAGTCTGGTGGATACTCATCTGGAATTCACAAAAATTGGGTCAATATCACTGTACCTCTATAAAACCTCCAGTGTTCTTTTTTATCATTTTCCAACCGTATCTTTTTCCTGGCACTATTCCCCTTAAAAATATTAGTTACGATACCTACTGTTTCCTGAAAGCAGCATGAGGTGTGGTTGATTTAAGTGATGGGTTCAGATAAGATAGTGCTGAATAGATAGAACTTTGCAGCACTCTGAATGTGAATATTTGTCATAGCCACAATAAATATTGCATACATTTTTGCTTTCCTTCAAAAATAAATTTAAATTAGATGATTTTCTCACCAATCTCGCTGCTGAATTTCTACCATCAGCAATTTAGAGCATCCACCAGTTTTCTCATAATGGTATATTAGTAATAATTTCTTCAGCTGCTTATAATTCTATAAATTAATCTAGAAATTTCTGTCACATTAAGCTTTTTCTTTAAATATTTTTAAACTTTTGCATGTTTCATTCCACAATTCTCTCTACAACTATGTAAATTTAGGGTCTTAAAAAATTAAATTAATATAAAATTCACTTTCATTTATATTTAAGAACATTATTACAGTTTATACCTTCCAAATGTGAGGTAGGTACATAGTAAATTAAAACTTCTAAAAAAATGTAAAATAAAAAGTAAAAGACATTTTACCTTTCACACAAATTCCAAATTTTCATTCATAGGATAACCACAGTTAATAGATACTATATACCTCTGCAAAAAAATTTAAAGTGCTAAATATTTGCATACATGAATACATACACATATCCCTATTTATTTATCCACATATATGCATGCAGTTATATTCTTTAACAAATTTTACGAACTGGCTCATCCATATTGTTCTGTTCCTTGCTTTTTCATATACTAACATTTCTTAGATTTTTATCTCAGCACATGTAGATCTACTGTATTCCATTTCTTTATTATTGTTCCTAGAAAGTACTTACTTTTTGCTGGTCATTGTACTAAATGCTTTACATAGTTTATTCACTTAATCTCCATTACAGCTCTAAGAACTAAGTACTATTGTTTTCCCCTTCACATGGCAATCACTCTGAACTCGAACTCAATATCAAATTTTCTCCTTGCTGGGAAAATAGAATAGTTTGGTCGGTCAGGGCCCTCGCCTTGAGTCCAGGGGGTGTGGTTCAGCATCCTTTGTAAGCAAATTGTGTGTGTGTGTGTATGTGTGGAGTTAGTGTGCATGTGTGCCAATGTATCTTTTTACTTTTGTTGCTGTTCTTGTGTTCTTCGGGGGTGGGGGGAGAAAGAGAGAGAGAGAGAGAGTTTTTAGTGAAGCAGGCGGATGGACATCTGCCTCGAGCAGCCATGCTTTCCAACCTGCAGCTTCCAAGGACCTTTTGGCCAGTTACCTAGCTCATAGACCTTCATGAAGGGGTCTGGTGACCCAGCCTGGCGTATGAATGGTTTGTGACCCAGTCTGTGTACAGGCTTGAGGGGTCTAGGAGCTCCAGACCCAGCCTTAGCTCAACAATGGTCCCAGTCAGTGCAGGATTACCGACAGATAAAAGAGCACCACAACTAGTGTGGTCGCCTAGCTTTGCACTGCTGATAACATTTAGTTTCCCTACAGTTTCTTTTCTTTTCTTTTGTTTTGTTGACTAGTATAATCATACAATAAAGTAGCTTTTGAAGTGTATGTTTGTGTGTTTATATGTATATGTGCATGGTTGTCTGTAGTTTTGTAGATACAAAAACAGATATACATTTGCATACATGGGTCAGTTTTTATCAGTAAAAATACCAGATAAAAGGGACACATTTTTTTTTAATTATGTATATTCATGGGGCACAGAGATGCCACCTGTGCCCAAGATGTAATGATCAGATCAATATTATTAGCATTCTCATTACCACAAATTGCAGTTATTCCCTGTGTCCCCCAACCAATCCCTCCTTGACCTCCCTCCCCCTCACAGCTTCACCGCAGCAACTCTAGGGTCTGTTCTGTCCTTCTGCATGACCAATGCACCACTGTGGTCTTTCTTTCCTTCTTTCTTTCTCTCTTAGCTCCCACATATGAGTGAGGATATGTGGTATTTTTCCCTGTGCCTTGCTTATTTCACTTTACATAATTTTTGGCAAACTCACCCATGTTACTGCAAATGGCAGAATTTCATTCTTCTTTATGGCTGAGTAGGATTCCATTGTGTATACATACCGTATTTTCTTCATCGAGTTGTCCATCAATGGATATTTAGGTTGGTTCCATATCTTGGCTATTGTAAATAAAGCTGCAATGAACATGGGAGCACAGGTATCCCTTCAAAATGATGATTTCCATTCCTCTGTGTATATACCCAGAAGTGGGATTGCTGGATCGTATGGTAGTTCTATCTGTAGTTGTTTGAGGAACTACCATACTGTTTTCCATAGCAGCTGTACTAATTTATAGTATTTACAGTCCCATCAACAGTATAGAAGAGTTCCCCTTTCTCCACATCCTCGCCAGCATTTGTTATTCTGTCTTTTTCATAATAGCCAGTCTAACTGGGGCGAGATGATATCTCAATGTGGTTTTAATTTGTTATTTCCTACTGATGTTGATGTTGAGCATTTTTTCAAATACCTGTTGGCCATTTATAGGTCTTCCTTCAAAAAATGTCTATTCAGTTGTCCATGTTTTAATTGGGTTATTTGGATTTTTTACTTTACAGTTGTTTGAGTTCCTTGTCTATTCTGGATTTTAATCCCATGTCAGATGCATAGTTTACAAATATTTTCTCCCATTCTGTAGGTTGTCTTTTCACTCTGTTGATTATTTCCTTTTCTGTGCAGAAGCTTTTTAGTTTGATATAATCCCATTTGTTTATTTTTTCTTTTGTTGCTTGTGCTTTGGGAATTTTATTCATAAAGACTTTGCCCAGTCATACCTCCTGAAGTGTTTCCCCTGTGTTTTCCTTTACAAGCTTTATAAGTTTCAGGCCTTATATTTAAGTCTTTAATCCATTTTGAGTTGATTTTGGTATATGGTGAGAGGTGCCGGTCTAGTTTCATTTTTCTACATATGGATGTCAGTTTTCCCAGCACCATTTATTGAAGAGGCAGTCTTTTCCCTAATGTATGTCCTTTTTGCCTTTGTCATTGATCAGTTGGCTGTCAGTATGTGTGCTGATTTCTGGGTTCTCTGTGCTCTTCCATTGGTCCGAATGTCTGTTTTTATGCTTGTACCATGCTGTTTGGGTTACTATAGCTATGAAGTATAATTTAAAGTCAGGTAGTGTTATGCTTCCAGCTCTATTTATTTATTTATTTATTTATTTGCTCAGGGTTGCTTTGGCTATTCAGGGTCTTTTGTTGTTCCATACAAATGGTATGATTGTTTTTTTCTACTTCTGTGAAGAATGTCATTGGTTCTTTGATGGGGATTGCATTGAATCTAGATTACTCTGGGTAGTACAGACATTTTCATGATGTTGATTATTCCAATCCAAGAGCGTGGAATGTTTTTCCACCTCTTTGTGTCTTCTTTCATTTATTTCAGATGAGATTTATAGTTCTCCTGTAGGGATCTTTCACCTTCTTGGTTAAGTTGATTTCCAGGTATTTTATATATATATATATAAAATATATATATTTATATATATATATATATATAAATTTTTTTTTGGTGACTATTGTAAATGGGCTTGCTCTCTTGATTTCTTTTTCTGCTAGCTTATTATTGGAGAATAAAAACACTACTGATGGTTGTGTGTTGATTTTGTATCCTGCAACATTACTGAAATTGTCAATCAGTGCTAGAGTTTTTTGGTAGAGTTTTTATGTTTTTCTATATTTAGGATCATGTCTTCTACAGACATGGAAAGTTTGACTTTGTCTATTCCAATCTGGATGTACTTTATTCCTTTCTCTTGCTTGATTGCTCTGGCTAATACTACTAATACTATGTTAAACAGGAGTGGTGAGAGTGGGCATTCTTGTCTTTTTCCTGTTCTGGTCTGTTTATCACATATGGATTTTATTGGGTTGAGATACTTTCCTTCTATACCTAATTTGCTGAGAGTCTTTATCATGAAGAGTTGTTGAAGAATGTAGCAGAACTCCTGGAACTGAAGGATTCAGTTGGTGTAGCTTTTTAATCCAATCCATGAGTCTGTGTCTTTTGAGTGGGGAGTTTAATTAAGTTACACTTAGGGTTGTTACTGAGAGGTATTGTCTTACTCGTGGCATTTTAACACTTTTTGTTTAGATTTTTTAATTATCTTTTTTTCCTTTCTTCCTGTTTTATTATTCATCTTCAATGTTTGTTGGTTTTTTGAGGTGATAAGATTTAGTTTCTTTTTTCTTTCTCCTTTGCATTTGTGTTTTACCAGTGGGTTTTGTTCTTTCTTGCATATTTGTGGTAGTGATTGTTATTTTCCAGATTCCAGATGCAGGACTCCCTTGAGTATTTCTTCTAGGGCTGGATGTGTGGTGGTGAACTCCTGAAGCTTTGGTTTGTCTGGGAAATAAACTACTTCTCTCTCATTTCTGAAGTATAGCCTTGCTGAGTATAGTATTCTTGGCTGCCAGTATTTTTTATTTTAGTGTTTTGAATATGTCATTTCATTTTCTTCTTGCCTGTAGAGTTTCCATTAAGAAGTCTGCTGTTAGTCTGATGGGGGCTCCCTTACAGGTGACTTGATGATTTTCTCTTGCTTTTTTTAAGAGTATCTCTTTGTCTTTGAGCTTTGACAGTTTGACTATAATGTTTCTCAGAGAGGATATTTTTGGACTGAGTCTGTACGGGGATCTTTGAGTTTCCTGTATCTGAAGGTATTTGTCTTTCCCTATACTTGGAAAGTTTTCCATTATTATTTCACTGAATAGGCTTTCTGTGCCTTTACCTTTATCTCCCCTTCCAGAACATCCAAGATTCAGATGTTTGTGCTCTTAAGGTTGTCTCTTAGCTCTCTTAGACTTGCTTCATTTTTTTAGATTCTTTATTTCCTTTTCTGTTGTCTGCCTGGGTTATTTTTTAAAGACCATATTTGAGATCAGAAAGTCTTTCTTCTGTTTGCTTTAATCTGCAGCTTAAGCTCTTGGTTATGCTATTTCATCAAATGAATCCTTCAGTTCCAGGCATTCCGCTACATTCTTTTTTGACGTATTGATCCCTTTGTAGGTTTCCTCCTTTAGAGACTTGATATTTTTTCTCTTTTCATTGTGTTAGCTAAATGAGTCTTCTCTAATCTCATTAAGTTTCCTTAAGTTGTTACTAGGAATTCCATTTCAGTGATTTCAAGAGTTTCCTGTTCTGTAGGGTCTGGTACTTGGAAATTACTGTATTCCTTTGGTGGTGTTTTATTTTTTTTTTTTTTTTTTTTTTTTTTTTTTTTTCCATATTTCTAGTATCTCTATATTGATTTCTGGTCATCTGGTAGGTAAGTTGCTTCTTTTATTACTCTGGAGTGGACTTTGAGGAGAAAGATTTCCTCTTCTTTTTCCAGACTCCTCTGGTGACTCTCCTTGTGTCAGTGCAGTCAAATATGCAGTGGGCCACCTGCACTGTGGTTTTGGTTGCTCCTATGATGGTGAGCTATCCTCCTGGTGGTAGAAGCTTTCATGGTGGCTGCTGCAAACCACCTCCATGGAAGTGGTGGAGGGCCTCCCTGTTCCAGGGTTAGCACTTCTTCTGCCTTTGTGTGGGTGGGGGTTAGAGCTGCTGGGGGCTTTTCCCTGACTTGTCCCTCCTTGTTGCAGTCGCATTACTTCTCCGGACATTTTAAAATGTGTTTTTTACATTTTCTGTATATGGATTCTAAACATTTCTAAGTGAGTTTATTCCTGAATATTTTAACTTTGGTAGCTCTTTATTTCTTCTATCATTATATCTTTATACTTTTTACTGATAGTTGCTTATATAGTAAACTTTTTATTTTAATTTTTCAGCTATTTTGCTAGATTTCTTACTGTTTGTAATGGTTTTCTAGGAATATTTTCCTATGGTCTTGAAATAGTGATAAATTTTTCTTCTACTTTCTGATATCTGTTTGCCTTGCTGCTTTTATTTACAATTTCATTTGCTAGTAATTCCAGAATAAGACTACTTAAAGGTGGTGATGCTAGGTGCCCTTATCTTGATTCTGAGTCTAAAACAAATGTTTTAATTGAAATCCAGGAATTATAGAAGTTCATTATCATATTGCTTTAATTTTTGCACTTATTTTGTATGCTATTCTTTCATAGTTTGGTATTTGTTATGCTAAATTATAAAATAATTAGGAAATTTCATTTTAGTTCTGTGTACTTTACCTCAAGAAGTATGAGAGGATTTACTTAGCACATCTGCTAATGGTAAGTTATAGGGTTTTACCCCTTAAACATGCTTTCAAATTTTCCATTTTATTGTTATCTATTACTTAATTTTTTGTTCTATATTCAATTAGTAATGGAGAATTACATTTTCCTCAAAAATTATTCATTCATCGTTTCATCTAGATCTCTTTTTATTTGCATAGATTTTTTCAAAATAGTTTCTTTTAATTCTCTCTGCTTCAAGGTTATGTCCACTGAATTTAGAATATATATATGTATGTATGTATGTATATATATATATATATATATATATACATCGAGGCATTTATTCTTTCTCTTATACTTGCATGTCAACTTGGAACTTGGATGTGTATAAGAATTTAATTTTTAATACTTGAACACAACCTTCTAACCAACATCTAGATCAAGACAAGACAGCATATTGCATTATTTAAAGCTCCTTCTAGCTGTTGCATAAAACTGTGGATTGAGAGAGGCACAGTGTATGTGAGAAGTCTCACTGTCTCCCCATACACTCCATTAATTATTCACCCAAATGTAAATATCCTGATTTCCTATCACCATAATTTAATTCTCACTGTTCTTGAAGTCTATTTAAGTGATCACATGTAGCATGGAATCTATTGTGTCTGTCTTCCTTCACTTCACTGTGAGGTTGATGGAGTTTGGATGTGTTGTCCCCTCCAAAACTCATGTGGGAATTTGATCCCCAATGTGGCAGTGTTGGAAACTGATTGGGTCATGGGGTCAGATCCCTCATGAATGGATTAATGCTCTCGCTGGGGGAGGGGGGATTAATGAGTGAGTTCTCGCTCTATTAGTTCCTGCAAGAGCTCATTGCTTAAAAAGACCCTGGTACCTTCTTTCTCTCTCTTGCTTCCTCTCTCTTGTCTCCTCTTGCCATGTGATCTTCTTGTACCTGCGAACTGCCTGCCACTTTTCGCCATGAGTAGAAGCAGTCTGAGGGCCATGCCAATGCAGCTGTGCCAGAATTGTCCGCCAAATAAATCTCTTTTCCTTGTAAATTACCCAGTCTCAGGTATTTCTGTTATAGCAACACAAAACGGACTAAAACAGGGGTCAACCTCATTGTGACATGTAGTCTTAATTTGATCTTTTTCTATGTTGTATAGTAATTACACAAATGTGAGAATTCATCTACCTGTTTTACTTGTGATGATCATATGTCTATTGAAAATAATATTTTTTATTGCTATATTGTATAATAAATCTTGGTATCCAATACTATAAGTTAACCAACTTTGTTCTTCAAGACTGCCTTCCCTCTTCCTGGGCCTTGGCACTATCATGAAGTTTTATATAATTTCTCAATGTCAAAAAGTCTGCTAGAATTTTTGAGAAGGATTATATTGAATCTACCTATCAGTTTTGTGAAAAATTGACATCTTTTTTCTTTCCCCCTTTTTAAAAATTTTAGGTATTTATTTTTGTGGGGTCCAGTGTGTTGTTTAAATACATGCATATATTACACAATGATTCACCTATGGTAGATAGCATAGTTTTGTGCCTATTAGTCTACCATTCTCTCCTCCACCCTCCTCTCCTCTGGTAACCATTATGCCACTCTCTACTTATATGAGAACCACTTTTTTTTCTTTTAGATTACACAAATGAGTAATTTTGTGTGGTATTTGTCTTTCTGTGCCAGACATGATTAACATGATTTTTTTTCTAGTTCCATCCGTGTTGCTGCAAATAATAGGATATCATTTCTTTTTATAGCCAAATAGTATATCATTGTGTAAATATGCCAGTTTTTTATCCATTCATCCATTGATGTGCAGTTAGGTTTATCCCATCTCTTGGCTATTGTAAATAGCATTGTGATGAACATGGGAGATGCAGGTTTCTTTTTGATAAATTGGTTTCATTTCCTTTGGGTATATACCCAGTAATGGGATATCTGGGTCATAAGGTAGATATTTTTAGCTCCCTGAGAAACCTCCATACTATTTTCCACAATGGCTGTATCAATTTACATTTCCACCAATGTTGTAGGACGGCTCGCTTTTGTCCACATACTTGGCAGTATTTGTTATTTCCTGTCTTATTGATAATAGCTATTCTAACTGGAGTTAAATGATGTTTCATTGTAGTTTTAATGTGCATTTTCCAGATGATTAGTGATGATTAGCATTTTTTATGTGCTTTTTGGTCATTTGTATGCCTTATTTTTAGAAATGTCTGTTCAGGTCCTTTGCCCATTTTTTAATTGGGTTATTTGGGTTTTTGCTAGTGAGTTGTTTGAGTCCTTGTATATTCTGGATATTAGCCCTTGCCTGATGTGCAAACACTTTTTCCCATTTTGTAGATCCTCTCTTCACTTTGTTGATAGTGTCCCTTGCTGTGCAGAAGATTTTATTTTGAAGTAGTCTCATTTCTGTCTTTTTGCTTTAATTGCCAGTGCCTTTGCAGTATTGCTAACAAAGTGCTGCCCACTCCCATTTCATGTAGAATTTCCCCTATGTTTTCTTCTAGTAATTTTATAGTTTTGAGTTTTAAATTTAGATCTTTATTCCATTTTGATTTGATTTTTGTGGGTGGTGAGATACAGGGGTCTGGTTTCTATCTTCTGCATGTGAATATCCAGTTTTCCCAACACCTTATATTGAAGAGGCTATCCTTTCTGCATTGTATATTCATGGCACACTTGTCCAAAATCAGTTGGCTGTAAGTGCATGGGTTTACTTCTGGGCTCTCTGTCTATTTTTATCCCAGTACCATGCTATTTTGGTTACTATAGCTTTATAGTATATTTTGAAGTGAGGAAGTGTGATCCAACTTTTTTCTTTTTGTTCAAGATTGCTTTAGCTTTAAAGGATCTTTTGTGGTTCCATACAAATTTTAAGATCATTTTTTTCTATTTCTGTAAAGAATGTCATTGGTATTTTGAAAGGAATTGCATTGTATGTGAAGATATCTTCGGGTAATATGTGCATTTTAATGATGTTAATTATTCCAACTCATGTCTTTTCATTTATTTGTGTCTTCAATTTTTTTTTTACCAATGTTTATACTTTTAATTGTAGAAGACTTTCACCTTCTTGGTTAAATTTATTCCTAGGTATTTCATTTTTTTAGTAACTATTGTGAATGGTATTACTTTCTTGACTTTTTTTTTCAGCTATTTTGTGAATGGCATATAGGAAGGCTATTGATTTTTGTGTGTTGATTTTGTATCCTGCCATGGTACTGAATTCATTTATTAGTTCTAGTAATTTTTTGTGTCATCTTTAAGGTTTTCTATTTATAGGTTGATGTCATCTGCAAATAGGGACCGTCTGACTTTCTCCTTTCTGATTTGAATGCCCTTTATTTCTTTCTCTTGCTTTATTGCACTGGCTAGAACTTCCAGTCATATGTTGAATAAGAGTGGGGAAAGTGGGCATCTCTATCTTGTTCCAGATCTTAGAGAAAAAGCTTCCAATGTGTAACCATTCAGTAAGATATTAGCTGTGTGCCTGTTATATATGGCTTTTATTGTGTTGAGGTAGATTCCATCTATACCTAGCTGAGTGTTTTTATCATGAAGTAGTATTGGTTTTTATCAAATGCTTTTTCTGCATCTATCAAAAAGATCATTTTTTTCCCTTCATTCTCCTGATGTGATGTATCATGTTTATAGTTTTGTGTATATCGAACCATCCTTCCATCCCTGGTATGAATCTCATTTGATCATGGTGAATATTTTTAATGTGATGATGGGTTTTGCTTGCTAGTATTCATAGAGGATCTTTGTATCTGCATTCATTAGGGATATTGACCTATAGTTTTCTTTTTTCTTTTTTTATTTTTTGGTTGTTGTTATACCTTTTTCCAGTTTGGGTATAAGGTTAATGCTGGCCTTGCAGAAAGAGTTTGGAAGTATTCCTCCCTCTTCAATTTTTCGGAAGAGTTTGAGAAGAATTTGTATTAGTTCTCCTTTAAAAGATTGGTAGAATTTGGCAGTAAAGCCATCTGGACTTGGAGTTTTCTTAGTTATTTTTATTACCACTTCAATCTCATTACTCATTATTGGTCTGTTTAGGTTTTCTTGCTCTTCATATTCAACATGAGTAAGTTGTATGTGTCCAGGAATTTTTCCATTTCTTCTAGGTTTTCCAATTTGTTCACATATAGTTGTTCTTAGTAATTTCGTATCATCCTTTGTATTTCTGGGGTATCAGTTGTAATGATTTTATTTATTTGAGTCTTCTCTCTTTTTTTCATCATTAGTCTAGCCAAAGATTTATCAATTTTGTTTATCTTTTTGAAAAGTAATGTCTTTGCTTCAACAATCTTTTGTATTTTTTTAATCTCTAATTCATTTATTTATTCTCTGATCTTTGTTATTTCTCTCCTTCTACTTATTTGGGGTTTGGTTTGTTCTTTTTTTCCTAGTTACTTGAGGTGTAACTTTAAGTTGTTTATTTGAAGTCTTTCTTCTTTTTTGATGTGAGCATTTATTGTTGTAAACTTCCCTCTCAGAACTACTTTTACTGTATCCCATAGGTTCTGATATGTTGTGTTTTCATTTTCATTTGTCTCCAGAGATTTTTAATTTCATTTTTGATATCTTCTTTGAACTATTTGTTGTTTAGAAGCATACTGTTCAATTTCCATGTATTCATATGGTTTCCAGTTTCCCTTTTGTTGTTGATTTCTGGTTTTATTCCATTGTGGTCAGACAAGGTAATTGATATAATTTCAATATTTTTAAATTTGCTGAGACTTGCTTTGTATCCTAACATATTGTTTATTCTAGAGAATGTTCCAAGTGCTGCTGAGAAGACTGTGTATTCTACAGCTGCTGGATGAAAAATTCTGTAAATGTCTGTTAGGTCAAATTAGCCTATAGTAGAGACTAATTCTTATGTTTCCTGGTTAATTCTCTGTCTCAATGATCTATCCTTTGCTAAAGTGGGGTGTTAAAGTCCCAACTATTATTGTGTTAAAGTTCCCAACTATTACTTTATTAAAGTCTATTTCTCCCATTAGATCCAATAGCAATTACATTGTATAACTGGGTGCTCTGCAGTTGGGTGCATATATATTTAGAATTGTTAGATCTCTTAATAAATTGATCCTTTGATAACTATATAATGAACTTCCTTTCTTTTTTTACTTTTCTGGCTTGAAATCTATTTCATCTGATATAAGTCTTGCTACTCCTGCTGTTTTTTGGTTTCTATTTGCATATGATATATTTTCCATCCCTTCACTTTCAGTCAGTGTGTATCTTTATAGGTGAAGTGAGTTTCTTATAGGCAGCATACTGTTGGTTCTTATTTTATAATCCATTAAGCCACTTTTTGTCTTTTAATTGGGGCATTTAATCCATTTACATTTACAGTTACTATTGATGCATAGAGACTTGTTACCACCATTTTGTTACTTTTTTTCTGGTTGTTTTGTTGATTCTTTTTCCTTTTCTCTGGTCTTACTGTCTACCTTTGTGATTGAGTGGCTTTCTCTAGGAGGGTATTTTGATTTTTCACTATTTATTTTAAGTATATCTCTTATAAGTGCTTGTGTTATAGTTACCATGAGGCTTTACCAAAAAAATGTTATAGTTAGATTATTTTAGACTGGTTATTAAGTTTAACAACTGAACTTTCATATCTAAGAAAAAAGAGAGCCCAAAGCCAACTCTATGCTTTGGGGTCATTCTCCCACACTTTTTGACATTTTCTTGTTTCAAGTTACATATTTTAATATTGTATATCTCCTATAAAATTGTTGTATTTGTTGTCATTTTGTTAGGTTTATCCTTTAGACTTCCTACTAAGGATGTAAGCAATTTATTTACCCCCCTTACAACACTGGAATAGTCTGCTGTTGTCTGTGTATTTACTTTACTAATGAGTTATGCACCATCAAATGTTTTCTAGCTGCTTCTTTGTGTCATCTCCTTTCAATTGAAGACCTCCCTTTAGCATTTCTCTAAAGGCAGTTCTAGTGTTGAATTCCCTTAGTTTTGTTTGTTTGTTTTGTGTTTTGTTTTTTTTGGCTTTTGGTTTTGGTCTGGGAGAGACTTTATTTCTTCTTCATATTTGAAGGTTAGTTTTACTGTATACAGAATTCTTGGCTGGCAGTCTTTTTCCTTCATCACTCTGAATATATCATACCATTTTCTTCTGGCATGTAGGGTTTTGTACTGAGAGATCTGCTAAAAGACAGATTGGGGCTCTGTTGAATGTTATGTGTTTCTTTTCTCTTGCCGGTTTCAGTATTCTCTTTGTGTTTGTCTTTTGATAATTTGATTATGGTGTGCCTTGGGGTGTTTCTCCTTGGGATGAGTTTGATTGGCAAACTCTGAGCTTCCTGTACCTGAATACTGTCATTTTTCTCCATACTTGGGAAATTTTCATCCATTATTTCCTTGAATATAGTTGCTACATCTTTTCCTTTTTCCTCTACTTTAGGTGTGCCGATTATGTGGAGGTTATTTTGCTTGAGGGAGTCCCATATTTGCTGTATTTCTGCTTCATTTTTTTCTTATTCTTTTTTTTCTTTTTGTACCTCTGATCTGATAATGTCATATGTTATATCTTCAATCTCACTGATTCTTTCCTCAGTTCAATTAAGTCCCCTGTTGGAGCTTTCTATCAAGTTTTTTAGTTCAGGTAATGTATTCTTTATTTCTAGAATTTCTATTTGTTTGGTTTTTTATTATTGATTCTATTCCTTTATCAAGTTTCTTGTTCTGCACCTAGATTGTTTTCCAGATATTATTTAATTTTCAATCTGTATTTTCTTGTGACTCCCTGAACATCCTTAAGAGGATTATTCTGAATTCTCTGTAAGACATTTCATAAACTTGCTGTTCCACTGAGTCAATTGCCGGTGCTTTGTTTATTTCCTTTCAGGGCATCATATTTCTCTTTTATTTCTTTATCTTTTTGTCTTTACATTAATGACTTGGCATTTGAGGAGAGTGCTACTTTTTCTAGGTTTTATAGGTGTTATTTGGTAGTGTTAGACCTTTGTTGGTTAATTTCAGAGCTTTGTCTCTTGTCTGTGTGTGTATGTGTTTCAGTTTCACCACCACTTAATCACTGCACTGGAACTAATTTGTTGCCCTTTGGTTAATTCCAAAATTGGGAGAACTTCCTGTAAAGACCAGCAGTTGAGCCCTGTGGTTGAACTAAATTGCTTCTTTGCTGCTGATTCTCTGGGAAAATCTTTTTGTGAGGATCAGATTTTAATTGTGGGCCTTTTAATCACTTTTGGGTCTTGTAAGGTCACATACACCTAGACTGTGGATATTCTGGCCCAGGATTGAGTCTTTCCAGCAAACTGCACCCCATGCAGTTGCATCACCCTGACCAGTTTCCACTGAGTGGGCATGTGTTGATCAGAGGGCCAATCAGCTTCCTATGCTGCAGCCCAATGTTCCCCTGGTGGGCCAGCCACCCCTCCAATCTCCCACACTCCAGTTGCTTCCTGTGGGGCAGGATGCACATGAGTCCCTCATGATGACCCATGGGTAGCTCCTATTTTTGGTCAGCTGTAGCCCCTGACTCTATGTGGATCCATGGAAACCCCGTCAGTGTTCTCACTGGCCTGGGAGCTGATATGGTGTGCTCCAAGGCCCTCTTCTCCACTGCAGACTCCAAGAAACTTCACACAAAAGGCTCATTTGTGGCTTTTGCCAACTTCTGATCAATATATTCACCCCACTAGCCCTGAAGCCACCAGGGTTCAAAATGGTCAGAGGAGTTCTTTCTTCTTGTCATGCCTTCTCCCACCTTCACAAATGTCGGGCCTTTAAAGATTAACGCCACCTTAAGTGACATTACAAGTGGATTAACATGGCAGCCTAAGACGGCGCTGGGAGGAAGTAGGGTGGGAGTGTCTGCGGGAACTTTGCCTTAGCCCTTATTGGCCGCACTCGTGAACACTGCATGATTGCAATACATAGGCATTGAGACAGGAACGCTTAAGCTGATTGGAGGTTGTAAAAAACCTGCCTTCCCCATTTGCCTTTAAAAGCAAGTGCTTGTGTTATAACAAATGGAACTGCTTTGACAAAACCCCCACTGCATCTGAGTGTCCTTTAAACTGGGCTGTTTGGGGCTGGCAGTGTGCTCACCTCTCTTCACGGCTCTCTTCCCCCGTCTCCTTCCAAAGGGGACAGGAGGGAAAGAGGAATCTGGGCCGTTCGCTCGCCCACCAAAAGGAACAAGGCTAGGGCTGTTCGGGTCAGCCAGCGGCGGACCCAACACACAAACTCTGTGGGTCTCTCCTCTTCTTCCCTTGGGCTCCACTAGTCCCAGGTTGGCAGTCTTTGCTTTTTAATAGTTGAAAATTGATCAGATGTGGATGAGCTGATGCTGAGGAGCATCTATTTCCCCACCTTGATAACATCACTTCCCGAATCGACATCTTTTTTTTTTTTTGTCCTTTTTGAGACCGGCCGCACTGCACTCAGCCAGTGAGCGCTGTGAACGCACCGGTCATCCCTATATAGGATCCGAACCCACGGCGGGAGTGCTACCATGCTCCCAGTGCTGCACTCTCCCGAGTGCGCCACGGGCTTGGCCCCTCGACATCTTTTTTATATCAAATCTTTTAATCCACTAACATACTATACCTTTCTATGTATTTATGTCTTTTTCAATTTCTCTCAGTAATGTTTTATAGTTTTCTGTAGAAAGACCTTGCACATCTTGAGTTGGACTTATTCGTAGATATCTTTCCTGATATTTTATAAAAGTTGCTATTTTATTTCTCCTTTAACTGTTGTTGCTTGTTATAGAACCATAATTGATTTTTTTTATTAATAGTCTTTATTTTGTTTTTTTTTTTTAAAGATGACCGGTAAGGGGATCTTAACCCTTGACTTGGTGTTGTCAGCACCATGCTTAGCCAGCAAGTGAACCGGCCATCCCTATATGGGATCCGAATCCGGGGCCTTGGTGCTATCAGCACCACACTCTCCCGAGTGAGCCACGGGCCGGCCCAATAGTCTTTATTTTGGAGAACAATTTTAGATGTACAGAAAAACTGAGCAGATAATTGTGGTCAGAGAACATATTATCGATGATCTTAGTCTCTTAAAAAAAAAAAAAAAAGGAAAATTTAAACAAAACAAAACAAAAAAGGTAATGGAAAGATTTCCATTATCTTTCGATTGTATTTTTCCATGAACTTGTTGAAGTACCCTTGTTTTTATATTCTGTTTTATGCAATTTATCTTGCTAAACTTAGGTGTTTAACTTTTGTTTCTTATTTCTTTTTATTAAGTGGACTGTTTGATATGCTTAAACATTAATTTGCCTCTGAAAAGTTTATTTGTCTTCCTCTGTTGAAATTAGTTTGATATTTGCATGCTTTTGGAGACTGTAGAGAGCTATTTCAAATAATTGTAGAGATTATAAATTGAAATGTGTAAATTTTAATGTCTTACATCGCATTTTTATCAAAAATTGAGCCCTACTTTCTACAGAGTATTTTGTTATTCATCTGTTACTCAGTTTATGTACTTGTTATTTGAACAAATAAATGTGCATATCCTTTGTTGGGAAAATAGAATAGTTTAATCAGGGCCCCTTTCCTTGGGTAAGGTTGGGGGTGGTGTGGCATATTCTTTGTAAGCAAGTTGCATGTGGGTGGAATTAGTGCACATGGGCAGTGCCACCACCTTGGCTCAGGTGAACACCACTGCACAAGCAGCCATGCCTTTCCAACCTGTGACTTCCATGGACCTGTTTGCCAGTTACCTAGCTCATAGATCTGCAAGGGGTCTGGTGACCCAGCCTGGCATGTGAGGGGTCTGGGGACCCAGCCTGGCATGTGAAGGGTCTGTGACCCAGTCTGTGAATAGGATGGAGGGGTCTGTGAGCTCTAGACCCAGCCCTTGCTTGACAATTGGCCTAGTCAGTGCAGGATTATCAGCAGGTAAAAGAGCCTGACAATTGGTATGGTCATGTAGCTTTACAACTGGCATCATGAACAGGATTAGTAGCTCAACAATTGGCACTGTTGGCAGGATTCCTACATTAGCAGAGCACCAAAATTGGTGTAGTCTGCTACAGGATTCTGAGCAGGTACAGGAGCCAAAAGCCCTTGGAAGAAGGAAGAAATGTGGCTACTTTTGAATATGGTCTGCCATATGGCCACCTTCCTGTTGACTGGGATCTGGTTGCTGCTAACTGTACTGCAAGGCAACATAGACCAGGCACCATGGCAGAAAATCCCTTGGGAAGGGGAGGAAATGTGGCTATCCTTGAGCTCGTGGTGCCTGGTGGTCACTTTTCTGCTGACCAGAGCCTGGCTGCTGTTAACTATGATGCAAACTGATAGAGATTTGCAGCAGAAAGCAGAGTTGTTGGAAGCAAGGATGATTATCCTGGAGGATGACGTGCAGCAACTGGCCACTCCTGCCCCTCACACCAGAGAAGACAACCAACCCGGTGGTGAGTTGGGGAAAATCGTGTGTCTCCAGGCATGACCTGTTGTGCATGAGAAATTGAGACAGTAAAGCAGCAGAAACAGGAAGATCCTGGCTACTGCAGCTATGGGACCTAGGGGTAGATGGTGTAACGTGCTCTAGAGATGATATAGTAAATGCACGTTGCATGTGTATGAAGGCAAATGGCTTGAAGGGTGCCACTCAAACCCGATGGCTTGAAGGATGCTATAGAAACCTGAGGAAAGAATGAGGAAAGAGTGCCACCTGCAGATGGGCAGATGACCTGAGGATGGGTGCCCCTGCAGAATTTCAAGTATGTTTTCCCCTGGTGAAAAGGTGGAAAAGTTAGTCTCCATTACTACGTGCCTGTCTTGGTGGCAGTGGTTACAAAAGAGCCACAGATATGCATGAGGGTAAGGAAGCCATTCCTTGATGGGCTGGGTGAATGCAACTATTTGAACTGCTTGGGTGAATGCTGCCAAAACTGCCTGAGACTGAGTGAATAGCCAGTGGAAGCTGAGCTGAGCGAAGTAATTCAAAAGTGGAGAGAAGCAGAGAAGAGCAGTAGAAAAATGCAAGGGTTGAGCAGATAAAACTGGTTGCTAAAGACATTATCTTGGCAGTGAGGCAGTCAGATACTAAGAACCAAGACAATGGGGAAAATGCCCTAAAGGCATTTGAGAGGTCTGCAAGGGTGCCCCACCCATCACACACCCTGAGGGCATTTGAGAAGTTTGGGAGAGTACCCCTCCCATCCTAGAAGGACTGAGTTGTCCTGGAGGACAGACCTAAGTGTCATTGCCCTTGGCAAACTGCTCCTTGTATCGCAGCTGCTCTGGCTGGAGCAATCCTGCCTCAGCACCTCCAAAGAAAAAAGCTGAAAACCTTGGTGGCATTTACAGTTCACATTGTGTTAAGTTTTCAGGTCAGCAGTATGTGAGAGCAGTGGATGTGTGGCAGCCTCCACCTAAATTTCAGAAGATGTATGAAAAAGCAAGGGGCACACAGGTGGAGACCTGCTGCATGGGTGGAGCCACTGTGGAGGTCATCTACAGAGCAATGTGGAGCAGAAAAGTGGGGTCAGAGCCCCCATAGAGAATCCCCACTGAGGAAATGTCTAGTGGAGCCAGGATGGTGAGGCTGCCACAAGAAGCCCAGAACTGTGGGACTGCTGGCAATGTGTAGCACCATCTTGGAAAAGCTGCAGGCACCAAGGCAGCTCAATGGGCTGCACTTGGCAGAGCTGTAGGAGTGAGGTTGCCCAATACTTTAGGGGTCCAGGTGCCCCAGTGTGCTTAACATTTGCCCTGTTTGGGTTTTGAATTTGTTTGGGGCCTGTTTTTCCTTTCTATTCCACCCTTCTGGAATGGGAATGTGTACCCAATGTCTTTCCCACTGTATCTTGGAAGGAGATAAACTTGTTTTTGACTCTTTACAGGTTCACAGCTGAAAGGAATTTTGCCTTTAGTCTCAGAGGAGGCTTTGGACTTTGAACTTTTGAGTTGATGCTTCAGTGAGCTAAAGACTTTTGGGACTAGGATGGAATGTGTAATATGAAATGTAAAGGTCATTTATCCTTGCTGAGGGAACATCGTGAAAGATTCTGAATGCATAGATTGTACGGCGAGGGACCCTGAAGAGGTGGATTGTTGGGAAAATAGAATAGTTTTATCAGGACCCCTCGCCTTGGGTAAGGTTGGGGTTGATGTAGCACATTCTTTGTAAGCAAGTTGTATGTGGGTGGAATTAGTATGCATGGGCGGTGCCACCACCTTGGCTGGCATCGGGTGAACACCACCGCACAAGTGGCCATGCCTTTCCAACCTACAGTATCCAAGGACCTGTTTGCTGGTTACCTAGCTCATAGACCTGCGTGTGAGGGGTCTGGTGACCCAGCTTGGTGTGTAAGTGGTCTGGGGACCCAGCCTGGCATGTGAAGCATTCGTGACCCAGTCTGGACAATGGGGTTGAGGGGTCTGTGAGCTCCAGACCCAGCCCTAGCTTGACAACTGGCCCAGTTGGCAGGATTACAGGCAAGTAAAAGAGCCCTTAGCACCGCATCCTTAAAAAAGAAAAGACGGTATTTGATGTCAAGAGACTGGATAATATCAAGTTTTTATATGTAGATAGAACACAGGAAAGAGAACTAAGTCTTGTGACAACAATGTTTATAAGATTGGAAGAAAAGAAAATCTAGAAAGAGACACATAAAATCAAAAGACAGTAACATAAGAGGATATCAAAAAATTTTTTGAGATGCTAAGTAAAGAAAGTGCTTCAAGAGAGAGGGAGTGAAGAATTTTTCCAAATGCTTCTTAGAAGACTAGTGAGAATTGACCAATAAATTGGGTGGCAAGGAAGTCTTTACTGGCCTGGACAAGAATACTGTTATTGGAGTGTTCCTTGAGAAAATGGAAGAAGTAGAAATGGAGACTATAAGTATAGATAACTCTTTTGAGGAATTCTCACAGGAATAACAAGTTAAAATGGGAACAGAAAAAAAGAAATTGGGTAGTGGCTGAAGAGAAATTTGAGATCAAAGAAGAGGGATTTATTTTAAGGAATACAGAAATGACACCATATAAAAGAAAATTTTGAGAGAGATATTACTGAAGCAATGTCTCTGAATCTGAAATAAAAGGCAAGGTTATCACTGAGAGTAGGCAGAGCAATGAGAGTTGATGTTTTGCAGATGGAGTACGTATGTGATAGCCACCTAAGACAGGCTTTTACCACGAAGACCAGATAATAAATATTTTAGCCTCTGTAAATGATACAGTCTCTATTACAGCTTCTCAACTTCTGTGTTGTAGTATAAAAGCAGCCACAGGCAATACATAAACAAATGAGCATGGCTGTGATTCAATACAATTTTACTTTCAAAAACAGGCAGAGAGATGGATTTGGCTCACAGGCTATAGCTTACTAATTACTAAACTAGGAAAACAAAAAAAAATAAATGGACTAGGGAAATGCAATAGGATTTCCAGGAAGCTCTAAAGGCTATAATTAAGGTCAGAATGAGGTTAGAATTAAGAATGTAAAGTGGGACCAATCAGAGTGAAGTGGTTTTCTCTAGCCATGTTTTAGGTCAGGGGGGAGGGGGCAGGTGCTGTAAACATTCTAAAGCAAACGTTGAACAAGACATAAATCTTTCATCCTTGGTTTCTTCCAACATGTGAGCTGCTCCAGTCATGTATCCTCTCCTCTCTTCCCATTCCTATAATCGTGTGCCTTCTTTACTTGGTTGCACATCATTCTTCATTTAGCGGCCCGAGAGATTGCCTTAATTCCTGTAGCAGACAGGCAGTTTCTTGCTTTCTACCAGGCAGCGTTGCCCCACTTTATTGGCCTGTCATGTTCTAAGCACGACTCCCTAAGCCTTGCGTAATCTGGGCTCTCCCTCCCCAGGATCATCTCATGGCTCTTTATCCTCTTATTACTGCACTCCCCATGTACAGATCCTGTTTTTGTTTCTCCAGTGTATCAAAGCTTATTCTTTCCTCAGGCTCCTTCCTCTGTTTAAAATCCTCCTCCCAGAAACTCTCCTGAATTCCCAGTCACTGTCAAACACACACATTTGAAATGGTCCTTCCTCTTTGAGGCTTTTTCTCAACAACCTGAATACTCCCCACCTGTCACTGTGTAGCCCCTCCTACCCACACAGCCACCTGTTAATTTTTGTCCTAATGCACTGACCTTTCCTTTCATTGGATTCAACCTAATATGTAATTATGAATTTTTAGCTGATGTCATTTGTTTGATGTCTATATGGCCCACTAGATTGAACACACCATAAGAACAGGATTCGTGTATTTGTTCCACCAGTACGTATCCTGGCATGGCCCTTGGTTATAGAAGATTTGTAGTAAATATTTGTTGATGAAGAAATGAAAGAATTATACCAGACTTACCTCATGTGCTCTAGGGTTGAGAGGTAGGATGGGATCCCCACTGCTGCCTTCAGACTGTTACTGCTTGTATTAGTCTGCTCAGGCTTCCATAAGAAAATACCACAAACTGGAATGGCTTTAGAAAAAAGAAATTCATCTTTTCAGAGTTCTGTATACTGGAAGTCCAAGATCAACGTGCCAGCAGGGTTGGTTTCTGGTGAGGTCTCTCTCCTCAGCTTGTAAAAAGAGCCCACTTGCTATGTCTTTGTGTGGCCCTTTCTCTGTGTGTGCTGATGGAGACAGAAGGAGCTATAGCATATCTTTCTCTTCATATACGGACACGCCTCACTTAACCTTAATTACTTAATCACCCATTTAAAGACCCTAACTCCAAATACTATCACAGTGGAATTAGGACTTCAACATATGAATTGGGGGAAGAAACTCAGACCATAACATTCTTCCCTCTGGAACCCCCACATTCAAGTTCTCCTTGAATGTGAAATACATTCACCCCATCCCAACAGCCTCAGAAGTCTTAACTCATTCCAACATCAATTCTAAATCCAGAGTCTCATCTAAATACCATCTAAATCAGGTATGAATGAGACTCAAGGTAGGATTCAGCCTGGGGCAAAGTTCCTCACCAGCTGTAAATCTGTGAAACAAGACAAGGTATGTGTTTCTAAAATATATCCCATGGCCCTGGCCAACAGCCCCACACCCTTGGCTCTGGTCAGACACCCTCATACGGCTAGGAGGCAGCCTTTCCTTCTGGCCTGCTGACACAGAGCAAGTGGCCCCACCCTGTGAAACCAAGGAGGAAAAAGCCTTGCCCCTGGACCTATGTGAGAGTGGCAGCCCTGGCAATCTCTAAATCACCTTCAGAGTCATTCTTACTTTTTATTGAAGGATAATGTCCATTCAAATCCAGAAAGCTTTATTGTCCTGTTCTGTCAAATGCAAGAAATAGGACAGCCTTTCCTTACTTTCCTGTTTTCAGCCCCCTGTAGTCCACACTATTAGTATTTCTGCTGATATAATCCCATCTCTATTCCTGACTTGAGCTGAGATGACTGAGTAAATCCATGGGTAATCTCTTTATTAAGCGACTGTCCAGCTATACCCTGGTATTCTCTCCAGAACATTTGCTTATTTTTAAAACATAGGCTGGGAATTTTCCACATCTTCAAGTTCTTATTCCTTTTTGCTTAACAATTACTTCAACTTATTTCTGTCCTCTCAGATTTTGCTATAAGCAGTAAGGACAAACCAGGCCACACCTTCAATATTTTGTTTAGAAATCTCTTCTGCTAAATATCTAAGGTCATCACTCACAAGTTCTAGCTTCCACAAAACCCTAGAACACAATTTAGCCAAGTTCTTGCTATGTTTTAATAAGATCATCTTTCCTCCAATTTCCAATAAAATATTCCTTATTTCTGTCTGAGGCCTTACCAGAAGCACCTTTAATGTTCATATTTCTACCAACATTCGTGATGAAATATGTGTTCTATAAGACAATAGAAGCTTTCTCTACAGTATTAGGCCTCATGGCTAGCTTATCAGCACAGCCATAATAAGCAACTTTCCACCCTATTCCCCCTTCCCTCTCCCTATCTCATGTTAATCAACTTTCCACCCCCTACCCTCTTGCTTTTGGAGAAAAAACAGAATTTGTGCAAAACAGATTCTTATGCAAAAACAACCACCCAATGCCCTTCCTCTATTTCAAACCTTATAAAACCTTCTTAGTCTGTACAGGAGGACAGCAGCTGATCTGACTTGGTCTCCACTCCATTCTAGTGGAATAAAGCTTCTTGGCTGAAATAGCACCTGGCTCAGGTCTCTCTCCCTTTTCTCCGCCTCGCTGAACCTAACATACAGCTCTCCTCATTTCTTTCTGAGCCATCACCAGAATTGCCTTTGATGTCCATATTTCTGCCAACAGTACCTTCAAGGCAATCTAGGCTTTTTCTAGCATGCAGCTCAGAACTCTTCCAGCCTAAACTCCTCACCCAGTTCCAAAGCCACTTCCACATTTTTAAGTATTTGTCAGAGTCAGCATCCCACTTCGCAATATCAAAATCTGCCTTAGGCTGCTCAGGCTGCCAAAATGAAATACCATAGACTGAGTGGCTTAAACAACAAAAATTCATCTTTTCACTGTTGTTGAGGCTGGAAGTTCAAGATCAAAGTGTCAGCAGAGCTGGAGTCTGATGAAGCTTCTCGGCTTACAGATGATGCCTCTCACCATATCCTCATATGGCCTTTTCCTTCTTTGGGCACATGTAGAGAGAGAGCTCTGGTGTCTCTCCCTCTTCTATTAAGGATACAAGTCCTATCAGATTACAAGTCCTGTCCCCACTCTTACAACCTCATTTAGCCTTAGTTATCTTCTAAAGGTTCTGTCTCCAAATACATCCACACTGGCATGACAGCTTTAATATGTAAATGTTTGGGGTCACAATTCAGCCCATAACACTTCTCCACTCCTAGACTGTGTCACGTTCTCTCTTACTGGTTCCCATAGTGCCCTGCACTCCTTTTATTACACTGCATATTAAATGTCTGATTGCATGCCTCTCTTTTCTATTAGGCTCAACTTCAGAAGAGCAGTAATTGGGGGCCAGCCCATGGCTCACTTGGGAGAGCGTGGTGCTGACAACACCAAGTCAAGGGTTAAGATCCCCTTACTGGTCATCTTTAAAAAAAATAAAAAAGAAGAGCAGTAATTGTATTTGTTTTGCTCAACATTCTATCCCAGTTACATTGCACACTACATGGCACATAGTAGACATTCAAAACTTTTTGAATAAAAGAATAAGTTTTATCTGTATCCAAAATTTTATCCTACAGAGAAACCCTATCAATTGTGTGCCTTAACTAACTACATTCTTCTTATGGAAAACATATAATCTTTAGAAGATTTTAACTTTGTTTCTACAGGTAGGGACAGTCTGAAGGTAGAAAACAGGTGAAATAGAAATAAGTTTTATATACAAGTTATAAAGTCAAATATTGCTCTTAAAATATATAAAGGTAACTTGGAAATTGTGGAAAATTTTATCAAGAACAAGCAAAATACATAGTTTAAAAATCATAGTACTTTATATAAATTGTTGAAATTGTGTGAAAGATAGTAAAATCATCCCATTTATTCTCAAAGAGCAATCTATCCTGAAATACAAGTCCTGTTAAATTTAGGAACTCATTTCTTAAATGATTGAAGTAATTGCAATAATAATACTGAGAAAAACTCTCCTTATGATGTCATATTGAGCCATTTTATAAATAATTATTATTCATACCTTGTAGGTATGATGTAGATATAGTCAGTATTGGACTGCCCATATGCAGTGCAGAATTGCACCGCAGGGCTCTCTTTCATTGCGTTGCAAACATAATTAGTCAGCAGTAAACTAGCAACCTGAAGATGGAGTAAAGGGACAATGCCCTTTATGGAGTACCCACTCTTTGATATTAACTATGCAAGATGATATTCATTCTTTCATCGAATTTACAAATACTTATTTAGCATTATAACCTATCGAGTAGAAATTACCTTATGGATAAACTGAGAATGAGAGGGTTTCAGGCAATTTTCCCCAGGCTGCACAGTCAATAAAAGAAGGGCTCTAATTAGAGCCCAGATGTGTATGATTCCAAACCTGTTTGCTTAGCCACTAGTGTACATTATGTTAGTACATTCATGAAGTGTCCATTGAACACTGGAGAAGATATACATGCCCTGGTAGAAGTTGTAGTCTGAGATTTTAGTAATAGAAATTTGATCTAAGAATATTAGTTGTTTGTATAGGCAGAGTCAGACCTCATAATGATTCAAGGTCTGGCCCTCTATTGGTAGGTTCATAAAACCATTAACATCAAATCCACTAGAGTTAATTTGATTCAGGGATCTGAATACCTGCTACATGACCAAAGACTCAGTATCAGCTGGTCATAGGTTAGGAAATAACTAGAAGATTTCTGAGACACATTCTTATTCCCCAACACCCATTTACATAAGCTTTAAATAACATGAGCAGGGAAAGCAGAACACAGCCAAACATCAGTTGCTTCAGGATGTCTCAACACATGTAAAGCAGTTTCCAGATCCCTCTGCCACACAGACTATGCTTCATTACGAGAGACGAGGTCAAAAATGGTGAGAACCACTTCAATATAAAAAAGGTACCTTCCATGGTCCCTACCTAGCATTTATATTGTGCTTGTTACAAGACCTCCTTAAAAGTACATGGTTTTCTTAATAAAAGAATATCTAACTATTTAGAAGAAAAACATTGCCATAATCTCTGGTTTCCAGAGTTGTGTTTATATGAGCTTCATCTTTCCAACATGTTCAAAACACTGTCCAGTCTTCGTTATAATTTTGTAATAAATAATTACATTTTTAAAAAGTATTTGGACATCATGTGAATAAACGTACGTATGCATGAATGTGTATGTATATTATGCATGACATCTATTTTGGAAATGTTTTTCCTGCTCTACCTCATTTTTAGGATGTACATATGCATGAATGCAATATATAAAAATGGAAAATTCAAGAATGCTGGCCAGGGACTTTTTCACTGCTCACTAAAGAGCCATGTTTTTAACAGCCAAGGACATTCATACCCAAGTAAATGTGATGGGATTTTAAAAAGTGAGCTGAGATAATTCACTCTGGCTGTATGAATAGCAGCATTAAATAGGAAGAAAAGAAAAAATAAATCCTATATTTTCCAACCACGTAAAGACTTTTTCTCCTTGTACTAAAGTAGAAAAGTTCTTCCCTACTCCCTGAACATACACCCCCCAAATAACATACGGTGTCAAGTCATATCTCTGTAGGTTCTAGGTACAATTACAGCTTATCAGTAAGGAGTTTTACAGTGCACAAGTCAGACAACCCAGTAAAATTTGACCTGTTCACATTTCACATTGACTTTAATTCACTACCTTAAGAAAACAGTGTTGGAAGAAAGAAATTCAGAGTGATATTCCCAGATGTCCAGGTTTATCTTTTATCTGAAATTAGATATTAGACAACTGGTAGCTATTCATTCACTCATTCATTCATTAGTTCATTTTTTAAAAATTTATTTACTGGGTACCCAAGAAGAGCCAGAACAGTAATAAGTATTTGGAATACAGCAGTAAACACATCAAAGAAAGTCTCTCACCTCATGGAGCTTACTTTCCAGTGGGTCAGCTGCATAGGAAGTGGATAAATGAGACAGATAAATACATGACTGATAGATAGATGCACAGAAATATAGAGAGATATATACATAGATATGAAGAAAGATAATACAAAGTCAAATAGTAATAAGTGCCATGAAGAAAAATAAAATAAGGTAAAGGAATAGAGATTGACATAGAAGTGAGCTATTTTAGATAGCATATTAAGAATAGGCCTCTCGGAATAGCTTAGTGTTCAACCAGTCTGAAGAAAGTGAAGTAAGCCCTTCTTGACATCTAGAAGAAAAACGTTCTAGACAGAGGCAACAAAGAAGCACAAAAGTTTTGCTGCTTGGTATGTATAGGGAAGGGCATGAGGCCAGTAGGACTGGTGCACAGTGAGTGGGGAAATGGTAGAAGAGAAAAATGAAAGAAGGAGTTGAAGGCCAGATCATGCAGTCTTATAAGAAGATCTTTTAAAAGAATACAATCAATGTGTTGCCATAGTCTCCTCTGAAGGTTCATTTTGAGGAAGATCTACTTCTAAGCTTCTTCGGGGAGTTAGTTCCCCAAGGGTTGTGAGACTGAAGTTCGTAGTCTCACTTGCTATGGCTGGGTGCCACTCTCGGCTTCTCAACACATGTGCCTCTCACAATATGTCATCTGTCTCTCCTCAGAGCAAATGAGCAAAACAGCAAGCATCCAAGATGAAAGCTTCTTATAAGCTGTGAGTATGTCTAATGAACAGCCAAAAATTTTTTTAGGAAAGAATAAATGAATACATTTGCAGGTGGATACTTATTCTTTTTTGCTGGAGTTGATATAGCTATGTAGATTGTTTCTTCAAAATCATTGTGTTTTGCCGAGCCCGTGGCACACTCGGGAAAGTGCGGCTCTGGGAGCGCAGCAGCGCTCCCGCCGTGGGTTCGGATCTTATATAGGGATGACTGGCTGAGCGCCGCGGGTTCGGATCTTATATAGGGATGACTGGCTGAGCGCGGTGCGGCCGGTCTCAAAAAGGACAAAAATAAATAAATAAACAAAATCATTGTGTTTTAAGATATTCTGGGTAGTTTTCTGTTTGGAAGCATCTAACATACTAATAATAGTAGTTCACATCCAATGCCTTCCCACCTAACTTTATTTTCAAGATTTCTTTTAGCAGTGTGTGAGGAACAACATACTAATATCAAAAAAAATCTGTTTTGTGGATTTAATGTTGTATAAGTCATTCTGAAAGATCAACCAAATCAGGTTACACTGATATGTGAGAAAGGAGTATCTTGACAATCAAAGATCCTTCTGTTTAGTTGTGCCCTCCATGAATAATTACTCTATGTTTAAGACTTGTTATGGCTGCAGTAATTATTACTTAAGCTACAGAAGAACTTTACATAAAGCTGATTAACACACAGGTTTAAGGTGAGCCATTAGCAGAAGATTAAATTGTTGGCTCCATTGGAAAATCCTATATCGTTTGTTAAAAGATTTCAGATTGTGAGTAAAAATAGAAAATAGCTGAATTGATCGCAGACATACTGCTGGGATTAGATGAATGGCAGATGCAAAACCATTCTGAGATGCAAAAGTGGCATTTTAGCCTTCACTAAAAAGACAGTGGGTCTCACTTCCCTTGTAGCTTTAGCTCACGTCTTGCTGCCAGGTGAGCCATTAAATTACTGTGATATTGGAAAACGAGTTGGAGCTGGCTTTATTGATAAGGAAAAAAATTTAGGAAGTCTGTGTGCTTCACCCCAAGAAGGACACCTTAAATGGATAGCTAAAGAATAATAATTATGATACTCAGTTGTATAATATAAATATAATATTTTTAAAAGATACCTGCAGGGGCCGGCCTGTGGCTCACTCGGGAGAGTGCGGTGCTGATAACACCAAGGCCACAGGTTCGGATCCCATATAGGGATGGCCAGTTCGCTCACTGGGTGAGCGTGGTGCTGACAACAGCAAGTCAAGGGTTAAGATCCCCTTACTGGTCATCTTTAAAAAAAATAAATTAATTAAAAAAAAAATAAAAGATACCTGCAAAGTAAAGTATATTACCTGTAGAATTAAATATTTATTAAATATTTATAAAACTGTTCATCTCAGAGACAACGCTGATACTGTTGCTGGCTTTCTGTGGGTACAGAGATAATGAAAACCAAGGGGTTATTTGACCTATAAGAAATATAATGGTAAATAATATATATTTTCCAAATTTAACAGATAACTCAAAAATCATATACATCAGATCTTCCAGGATTCTTTTTTTTTAGGTCTTAGCAATCAAAAATTTTGGAGTTGGAGAACAGCAACAGGAATCTTGACACTTACGCATATTCGTTGGGGTCTTCAAAATTGCTCTAAAAGTCACAAAAAATGAAGTCTTATTTGAACTTTAGTTCCGCTCAGACACAAAGGCACAATTCTTGCCTTAATCTACCTTGGAAAGGTGCAGGAATAATGGCCTGGGAAGAAACTAATCAAGTACTCTACTCTACTCCCTTCCCTGCCACAATCTCTGCTTCTGTTTCCCCAGGTTAATAATTCCTCTGGGTGGGGGCAGGGAGGCAGGTTATGACAAATAGACATTCGATCTGTTAGGTCACAAATAATTGGATCAGTTATCAGTTCATTTTCTTTATATTTTAATACTTTTTTGTGTGTCTTCTAACAATTCTATTAGAATAAATATATGCAAAAATAGCAAATTTCAGAATTGGTGAGACAACTATTTAGGTTACCCACTTTAAATTCCCATGTTCTAAAAGTCTCATTTAATAATGTTCACATTCCTTGAAACTACCAAACGTTTTAAATATGATTTTATTTCCTCTGAATAATCCACAAGAAGATGGAAATGTAACCTTATCCTATCCATTATAATTTAATAACTGCATTATTTATTTAACTAGCTGTAGTTGTATTGCATTTTTTTTTTTTTTTTTTTTTTTTTTTTTTTTAGAATTACATTCAATCTAACCCTTTGGTCTACCCCACTGGAAATTTTCTTCATTGGAAAATTTATTAAAAACTTTTATCCTTTTTTGAACTTACCCATTGAATAATACAGTTCACTGATCTGATTCAAAAATGTAAGTATAGGGAAAGACTGATGTAATTGGTTTGCTCTGAATTACACAAGCTCAAATAGAATTTATGAAGGTGATGGGTAAGCTGAAAATACTGTGAAAAGATGTCTTTTAGTGGCTTCTTCACGCTGGAAAGAACAATGGGTTTTTTTTTAATCTCTGGAACAAAAAATCACCAACATAAGATTATGATGTAATATTGTCTTATGATAAAAATGCATCATTTATATATAGGGTAGTTCACATTAGCAAAAGTAAATTTTAACTTTAACTTGTTTAAAGATAAGGAATGTTTTCTAAAATTCCTTAAACTTCATTTCAATTTATTGTTATGAGCAGATCTATACATAGGTTATTAGATCCAGTTGAACAAAGAAAAAAGTTATCTAAGAATTGATTTTTCATGTTTCAGGGTAAAGTCAGTTAATTGAATTCTTTAAATAAATAAACTTTATTTTTTAGGTAGTTTTAAGTTTACAGCATAATTGAGCAGAAAGTAGAGAAAGTTTCCATATATCTTGTCCCTGTGGTCTGGAAGCAGTTATCTCCAGCCAGCATCCTACCAGAAGACACACTCATCTCAGACCCCATGGCAGGGTGGCCAACCTTTGTTCCTCAGCTCATCCTTAACTGCCCTGGATATAGGTTCTGGCTCATTTCATCTGTGCACTGAGAGCAATTCTGCCCTTTTGGGGACCTGGAAAGAGGCACATCCAGCAGTGCCCCTGCAGGCTGACATCCTAACTTCATCCCATTATGGATCTTGAAACAATCCTATACATTGGCCCCAGTCCTTCCCAACCACAGTCTGACAGCAAGTCTGCTCAGCCAGGAACCACTGGGACACATGCCTATCCAAGACTCTGGAGTCAGCCCTGAAGAGCTTAGCTTTGACTGTGGGCCTGAAACAAGACTGTGTCTCAGTTACAACCCATCACAGCCAGTCTGGAGCAGTGCAACCAGCCCAGGGACACATCCTAATGATCCAATAGGAAGCTTCCCAGAGACCTGGAGGAAGCCAGAAGACTGAAATCATATCAGATATAATCTCTGTCCAAAATGTAATGAAACTGGAAATCAATAATAGAACTAATTTCAAAAAATTTACAAATACATGGAAATTAAACAGTATGCTCCTGAATACCACTGGGTCAAAGAAGAAATTAAGAGAAATTTTAAAATATCTTGAGACAAATTGTCCCGACCCGCGGGATATTCAACGCAGACCCTGGAGGGGGGAGTGGGAATTGGATGGGACAAGAGACATGAGAA
>NW_007731811.1:146916-148575 GCF_000696425.1 Galeopterus variegatus | reverse complement strand
TTTTTCTTTTTCCTTTCTTTCTTTTCTTCTTTCTTTCATTCCTTCTAGTTCTTTTTGTCCTTAGTGTACTTTCCACTAGGAGTGACTTTCAAATTATTTCTACATCTTTTTTTTTTTTGACGGCTGGTCAGCATGGGGATTGGAACCCTTGATCTTGGTGTTATCAGCACCAGCTGTAACCAAGTGAGCTAACCAGGCAGCCCCCAAATTCCTATGTTTTAAAGTCAGTGGAATAGCTCTGTTCTGGTTGGTCAGGCCACCAAATGGATACACATTTGGTTCATTTGCCTTATTTTATTTTTGGTACTTAGGGATTGCTTTTTTAAAGTTAATTTTTTGTAAGTATGTAAAATACTTGTATGGTTTCAAAGTCAAATCTATAAAACAGGGTCCATACAAAGAAGTTGTGCCTCCATCCCAGATCCTTCCACCCTCCTTCCCATGTAGGTATCTTCTAAAATACTCTACGGATTGTTCTCCCACCATTTATTTTTAAAATACAAGCATATATAAGGAGATAGATTGATTGATAGATAGTAGATAGATAAATGATAGATAGTAGATAATAAGCAGACAGATAATAGATGATAGATGGATGGATGGATGGACAGATAGATGGAAAGATAGGTGGTAGATAGTCAGATAGGCCCCTCTTTCCTGCCTCTCCTGGATACATGTGTGATTTCCTCCACCTTGCTCTGCTCACAGAGTGGTCTCTGTGATGCTCCAGGGCTGTGTGCAGAGACCGTCCCCCTCCCATGACACTCCTCAGTGTGGATGAGCCATAATACTCCATCCAGAGCCCAGCAATGGGGATTTGGGTTGCTTCAGAGCTTTTGCTTTTACAGATTACATAATATTTTAACAGAAATGGGTTTCTTTATGTAAATGCCTGTACCTTGCTCTTCTTATTGAATATAATTTGACTTTCTGATATGGGGGTACTTCAAAAAGTTCACAGAAAAATGGAATTAAAAGATGATACGAATCTTTCCACGAACTTTTTGAAGGCCCCGCATATTTGCCCATATATTCTCATTCTTTCTAATGGCTGTGTATATGACAAGATAATCAAACGAAACGCTTGGATTTGCTCTCCCTCTATTTTCTTTTCTCTGCATCTAAAAAGTCAACCCGTTTTGTACTTCCTTGTCTCAGAGATCTTTGCAGGACCGAAAGGTGCGCAGGAGAGCTGACGGCGCAAAGGCTCTCCCTCCACTAGCCTGAGCCCACAGGAGCAAAGCTGGCAGGTGTGGGAGTGGCCCTGGGGAAATACATACACATGCACAGGCTGTTCCCGGAGCACTGGGAACCCTGCGTGGGTATCAGTGGGGGTGGAGGAGCCACGTGGGGCATGTTTCATATGAACGGATGTTAGGTGGCAGTTAAAGGAAATATCTCAGAGCTGTATGTGTCATCATCTACAATCCTCAAAAGCAAAATTTTGTTACAAGTGAAAACTGAAACAGTAGAGACAAACACAACACATGTTTGTTAGTTGTGGATGACAGGAGCATTTTTTTTTTATATTGTAAAACAATCATGCAATAGTCAAAGATGAAGAATTGCTGGCTTTGAAAAAAATACCTAAAATTTCTGTAGGGAAAAAAAAAGATGTAAAATTGACTGGGAAAAAGGGCATAAATATGGGGCCGGCCC
>NW_007731811.1:143470-145241 GCF_000696425.1 Galeopterus variegatus | reverse complement strand
GGGCAGACACTGCTCTGCAGACACTGCACGTGTTTCTTTATCTAATCCCCACAACAACTCTGTGAAGCAGGTGTTCTTAGCTTCACATTCTTCATTCTACACAGGGAGAAACTGAGGCAAGAGAGCCCAGGTCACCCCACTGGGGAGTGTCAAGGCAGGACTGGAGCACAGTCCTAGCCACTGCACCGTGTTGCCTCTGTTTCCCTGAGTCTGGGTCCCTGGGATTTTACTGAAGCATAGGCTGAGAGTCCCAGGAGGGCAGAAACCAGCCATGGTCATCTATGCCTACAGCAATGCCCAGCATGAAGCAGGTGCCTCATAAGTGTTTGTCAAGCGAGTGAATGACTGTTTGGTGGGAGCTGGGTTGGCACATCTGGCCAGAGGCCCTGATTCCCTAGCAGCTGTGGCTGCAGTTCCCAGCATGGCCCGCAGGTGGCAGACAGCCACCTCATGGAAAAGTTCCCTGGAGGACCTGGCAGAGCTGTGCAGGGTGTGTGTGAGAAGCGAACCGAGGAGAATTCTTTTCCAAATAGAAGTCTTGAGAAGAAAAGTCTTGGCTGGCGATGTGTGATCTGGAGCAGTGATAAGAGAGACCCCGCTGGCAGAGTGAGGGCATGCAGGACTCTCAGCCTTGGGCCAGGCGTGACTCACCGGTGGGTGGGGCGGTGGAGGCAGCTCACCAAGGGGCCAGGGCTGTCCTGCCTGGGAGCAGCACAGTGCGATGTGGGGAGGAAGCAGAGAAGGCTAAATCCTCAGCCCCCACCCCAGACGTCTACTCTGAGATCACGGTCTACAGCCCGGTCAGCTTCACAAAGAGTTCTGACTGCTCCGATCTCTACTTCTTTTCGTCGGAGGACCTGTCCGGACAGGCAGGGTCACGTCTCTCGACGATTCACTCCACTGACCCTGAACAGAGCATCAGGCTTCACTACTGTGGCTTAGAAATGGTTTTTAAAAAGGAAACAAAATAAAAAAAAANTTTTTTTTTTTTTTTTTGGTGGCTCAGCCTTCAGAAAATTTTAACAACTCATTTTTCTTGAGTCACCAGCCTATGGCAGACACTAAGGTAGGAATTCAGCATCAAATCAGACAGACATGGGCTGTGTCCTTCCAGCTCTTATTTACATGAGGAAGAGTGGCCTGAGCGAACAAACCCAAGAGGGAGCTGAGATTATAAATCATGGAGTGATTTATAACACTAGGAATAGGTTGGAATAGGTTGAACTGGAATAGGTTGAACTGTATTCCTGTGGGTGTGGCCTTATTTAGAAATAGGGTTTTTGCAAATGCAGTTAGTTAGGATAATGTCATACTGGATTAGGGTGGGCCCTATAAGGAACTGGTGTCCTTATAAGAAGAGGGAAATTTGGAGATGGGGAGAAGACCACGTGACAGTGGAGGCAGAGACTGCGGTGATGCATCTAAAAGCCAGGGGATATCAAGGATTGCAGGATTCACCAGAAAATATCAGGACCCAACACGGTAAAATTCACAATGCCTGGCATTCAATCAAAGATTACTAGGCATGTAAGAGGCTGGAAAACATGACCCAAAACGAGGCGAGAAACCAGTTAACCAAAACCAACCCAGAATTGACAGAGATGTTAGAATTAGCAGAGAGAGATTTAAAAAATTATTCTAACTGTATCCCATATGTTCAGAAACTTAAATAAAGACATGGAAGATATTTTTAAAAAGACCAAACTTGAGATTCTAGAGATAAAAGTGACAATGCCTGAGATGAGAAAATATACTGGAGAGGATATGTGGC
>NW_007731811.1:136730-141665 GCF_000696425.1 Galeopterus variegatus | reverse complement strand
AAAGATTGGCCTGGTTCTAGAAAACAGGGTTAAAGTGAAACAGGAACCCTTTATGACCACGTGTTCATCAGGGTTCTCTGGGGAAAGAGAACCAATAGGATGTAAGTGTGTGTGTGTGTGTGTGTGTGTGTGTGTGTGTGTACACGTATGGATGTATATACACAATTGGCTCACACAGTCACTGGAGGCTTAAGTCCCAAGATCTGCAGGGTGAGTTGGCAAGCCAGAGCCCAGGAGAGCTGATTCCTAGTTTTTCCTGAGTCCCAAAGTCCGAGAAGCTGATCATGTGGTTTCAGTTCAAAAGCCAGCAGGCTTGAGCCCCAGGAACAAGCTGATGTCCCAGGTCAGAGCAGTCAGGCAGGAGGGACTTTCTCTCACCCAGGATGGTGAGCTTTTTGCTCTCTTCAGACATCAGTTGATTGGGTCAGGCCCACCCACACTGAGCAGGGAAATCACTTCACTCAGCCTACTGATTTAAATATCGATCTCATGCAAAAACACCCTCACAGAAACACCCAGGATAATGTTTGACCAAATGCCCTGTGGTCCAGTCAAGTTGACACACAAAATTTGCCACCACAGAACCCCACAGGAGCTTAGTGACAGCTACAGTCAACAGGCCAGTAGGCTTGGAGTAGGCTTTATTTTGGGACAAAATAAAGATCCTTGTAACTGACTGTAACAGAGATATTTGATCTGGATGTTTCTTGTTGCTGCAGTAACAAAGTTCCATAAACTGGGAGGCTTAAAACAGCAGAATTCATTCTCTCACAGTTCTGGAGGCCAGAAGCACAAGATCAAGGGGTCAGCAGGGCCGTACTCTTTCTGAAACACGCAGGGGAGAATGCTTCTTGCCCCTGCAGCTCATGGTGTTTGCGGCAATCTCTGCTCCCCTTGTGTGTAGATGTGTCTCTCCAGTTAGGTGGCATCTTCTCCCTGTGTCTTCACATTGTCTTGCCTCTGTGTGTGTGTGTGTGTGTCTGTATCTGTGTCCAAGTTTGCCCCTTTTATAAGGACACCAGTCATATTAGATTAGAGCCCACCCTAATGACCTCATCTTACCTTGATCATCTTCAAAGACCCTCTTTCCAAATAAGGTCACATTCTCAAGTACTGGGGGTTAGGATTTCAACATGTCTTTTCAAGGGGACACATTCAACCCATAACAGTGGGTCTCATCAGGTCCTGTGGGTAATGCAGTCCCTAAGTTCCTTCCCAGCTACTCCTGGGGACCCNCTCACAGAAACACCCAGGATAATGTTTGACCAAATGCCCTGTGGTCCAGTCAAGTTGACACACAAAATTTGCCACCACAGAACCCCACAGGAGCTTAGTGACAGCTACAGTCAGCAGGCCAGTAGGCTTGGAGTAGGCTTTATTTTTGGACAAAATAAAGATTCTTGTAACTGACTATAACAAAGATATTTGATCTGGGTGTTTCTTGTTGCTGCAGTAACAAAGGTCCCATAAACTGGGAGGCTTAAAACAGCAGAATTCATTCTCTCGCAGTTCTGGAGGCCAGAAGCACAAGATCAAGGGGTCAGCAGGGCCGTATTCTTTCTGAAACACGCAGGGGAGAGTGCTTCTTGCCTCTGCAGCTCACGTATCTGTGTCCAAGTTTGCCCCTTTTATAAGGACACCAGTCATATTAGATTAGAGCCCACCCTAATGACCTCATCTTACCTTGATCATCTTCAAAGACCCTCTTTCCAAATAAGGTCACATTCTCAAGTACTGGGGGTTAGGATTTCAACATGTCTTTTCAAGGGGACACATTCAACCCATAACAGTGGGTCTCATCAGGTCCTGTGGGTAATGCAGTCCCTAAGTTCCTTCCCAGCTACTCCTGGGGACCCAGGGACATGTTGGGTTTTTTGGCTGTCCACTTGATACCGTCATTTTCCTCTTCTGAGTCTTCTGATCCCTGCAGAATTTTCTGCTAGCTGGGCTGTCAAGACCTTCAAAACAGCTGTGAGCACCTCACAGGCAACTCACCGCCTCAAGACCACTCTTGCCAAAATGTCTACTGCTATTCCCGAGGAGTTGGTGAAACTCTGTGATCACTTTTGAGCCCTGTTTTAGCAGCCCTCTCTCCCTGGGGTCCAGGAATGAGCTCGCAGGGTTGGGCTTCCCAGTACTGTCAGTTCACTGTACAATGTTCACTGGCCTTGAACCAGACTCTGCCCCCACCCCAACCTAGGATAGGTGCAGACCCTGCAGCGTAGGCCCTGCCAGCCAAGCTCTTTCCTACAGCCTGGCTGCTTCAAGCTCTGGAGGATAAAGGGCCATAAACCCTACCTCAGCTGTGAGCTCCAAGAGAGGGGCTGGACCAGCCATTCCCAGTGGGTACTTTGAGTGGCCAGGCTCCTCCTGCACATGCCTAGTAAAAATAAACCAGGGGCTGTGGGTCACTTTCTGGCTCTCTGGACCACTCTGTAGTTGGGCTCTGCCAACCTGCTCTCTGAAGTCAGCTCTGTTTTCAGGCAACCTCCCGGAAGGGACCACTTGGCTGTGTTTCTGGACCCCCTCTGGGTCTCGCCTCCAGCTGTAGATAAGATGAGACCAGCCTCTGCTTTGCCACTAAAACCACCATTAATGACACAACATCAGATCCCAATCTTGATTACCCAGAGCAGACTTTACTGGCTTCAGCTACAAGCTCAAGGTCCATGCCCACCCTGGAAAGCAAAGGGCTTTTTAGGAGGTGTGTATGGGCTTGAGGATGAAAACCCCCTCCTCGCCCTGCCTGCCCTGAATTCTTTTCAAGCACTTGAGCGTTCGTTCATTCACTGCCAACCCTCCGTTTCACTACCTGATCCTAAACTCTACTTCCTTTTACATAAAAAAACACGGGCAGGTGGACTCGGGGCACTGGAGATCACCAGTCCAGAAAATACACGATGTTCTCCTTTCAGCCACTGTATGTCTCTCGAAATAACCAAAGCCGGTTTTAGAGTTTCATTTTGCTCAATATGTTTTGTCATCATAATATGCACTGGAATGAAGTCTGTAAAGTATTAAAAGATTTTCAGGGCTCTACTCTTCCCATTAAGCTCTGAAACATCGTCAAGGATGGGATCTGCAGCTGGTCCTACGCCTCTTTCTTCTGTTTTCAGACAACATGTCCACATCGCCTTTTGCTGTGTCATGGTTTAACACACTCCAGGCTCATTTCAGTTCATGGGCTCCAAGTGTCTAACGATGCAAACCAGCCAGCCTATGTCAAACTCTGGCCCGTCTCTGTTGACAGCAGCCATCAGTAAGGACAAAGAAAGTCTCCAGAGTGCGTAATAGTCCTTCCACAAGGGGGTGTTTTTGGAAAGAAATTGGCATGATATTTGCAAGATTATTTGGAAAGAAATATTGATTATAAACAAAAAAGACAGGAAGAAGAAACAATGGATGGGCGTCTTAACAATGTAGTTAAGGATGATTTTACTATTAATTTATCTCAGCATTTACTTATGGTCACAGTTCCCAGACTGTGTGCCTTGGTGCCCTGGAGTAGCACAGAGACCTCATGCTGTAAGATATTTTAAATTTTAGAGAGAACCAGCTAGCTTTAGGTAATATAATTTCAACATTAGATTGTGCTACACTCCTTTTGATGAGGTCTTGTCTTTGCAAAGTTGAGTCTTTGGAGGTTGTCGTGATAAAAAGCAGTTAAATGAAAATCAGTGTAGGGCACAAACTGAGAGTGACAGGTCTGACGTGAACTCCCAGGCTTGATAACTTGTGTAGTGCCCAGCATGTGCAACTATTCTACTACTGTAACTACAGTTAAGAATGAAATAAAAAGAGTTTTTCTTTTAATTTATGTGTGTCTCTTTTTTTAAGTTGTTAGGATGTAAATATTTTTTACAGTTAAGAATGAAATAAAAAGAGTTTTTCTTTTAATTTATGTGTGTCTCTTTTTTTAAGTTACTAAGTTGTTAGGATGTAAATATTTTTTAAAAAATTTAGGTGAAATTCACATTACATAAAATTAACCATTTAAAAATGTACAATTCAGACTTCCGGTCAAGATGGCAGAATAGATGGTCCCTAGCATCACTCTCTCCCACAAATCAACTGATTTAAACTATAAAAACATAACATCAAGTGCATACGGAATGGGGAGACATCCAGTGGGGGGAGGCAGAAGCTCCGCGGAGACCACATGCCCTTCGGAGTCGCCGTCACACAATCCAGCAGATAGGCTTCACTGCCGCCATCTGGCTCCATTCCCAGCCCAGCTCAGTGTGCACAGAGTGGGGAGACATCCAACAGGGGAGGCGGAGGCTCCGCGGAAACCACACACCCTGTGGGGCCGCCACTGCGTGATCCAGCAGGTAGGCTTCACCACAGGCACCCGGCTCCATTCCCAGCCCCATTCCCAGCCCAGCCTAGTGCGCACGGAGCAGGATGACGTCCAGGAGGGGAGGTGGGAACTCTGCGGGGACCACACCACCACTGTGCGATCCAGCAGCCCAGCCCAGTGCATGCGGAGTGGGGAGACATCCAGCAGGGGAGGCAGAAGCTCCGTAGAGACCACACACCCTGTGGGGGGGCCACTGCTGTGTGATCCAGCAGCAGGTAGGCTTCATCGCTGCCACCCGGCTCCATCGCAAGCCCGGCCCAGTGTGCACAGAGCAGGAACACATGCAGCAGGGGAAGGGGAAGCTCCACAGAGACCACATGCTCTGTGGTGCCTCTGCGCATCCCAACAGCCCAGCCCAGTGTGCGTGGAACAGGGAGACGTCCAGCAAGGGAGGTGGAAACTCGGCAGAGACCACACACCCTGTGGTACCACCCTGTGACCCAGCAGCCCGGCCGAGTCCAAGCTGACCAGAGAGGTGGCTCCCCAGAAAGGCCCAAGACCCAAGGCAACCACAAACGCAAGGCACTAGTGGCCAACTGAGCAGTCACTGAGGTAGCCATACCAAATTGGCAACC
>NW_007731811.1:134308-135730 GCF_000696425.1 Galeopterus variegatus | reverse complement strand
AAACTCAGCTAGACATCATGATGAAATGAGGAAAAGTATACAGGACCTGAAAGAGGAAATGTACAAGGAAATCAATGCCCTGAAAAAAAATGTAGCAGAACTTGCCAAACTGAAGAAATTATTCAGTGAAATAAAAAACACAACAGAGAGTTTAACTAGCAGGCTTGTGGAAGTTGAAGAGAGAACCTCTGAACTTGAAGATGGGCTGTTTGAAATAACACCGGCAGATGAAAAAAAAGAAAAAAGAAAAAAGAATCAAAGGCATTGAAGAAAATCTGAGAGAGATATCAGACAACCTTAAGTGTTCAAATATCCGAGTCATGGGTATTCCAGAAGGGGGAGGAAAAAGGAGATTGCATTGAAAACATATTCAACAAAATAGTGGCAGAAAACTTCCCAGGTATAGGAAAAATCACAGATCTTCAGATCAAGGGAGCTCCAAGATCTCCAAACGTATTCAACCCAAAAAGGTCTTCTCCAAGACATGTTATAGTCAAATTGGCAAAACTCAAAGACAAAGAGAGAATCTTAAAAGCTGCAAGAGAGAAGCATCAAGTCACCTATAAGGGAGCCCCAATCAGGCTAACATCAGACTTTTCATCACAAACCCTAAAAGCCAGAAAGGAATAGGATGATATATTCAAAATCCTAAAAGACAGAGATTGTCAGTCAAGAATACTCTACCCTGCAAGGCTATCCTTCCGAAATGAAGGGCGAATAGTATATTCCTCAGACAAGCAAAAACTGCAGGAGTTCACCACCACACGACCACCCTTACAAGAAATTCTCAAAGGAGTACTGGGTTTGGTTCCTGAAAAATAACCACCACTGCCATAAAAACCCAAGAAAAATCTAAACCCACTAGTATAATAAAAATGGCATACATGAAGAGAAAACAAACAAACGAAAAGGCTATCTACAACCCAAGGAACCAATAAATACAGAAGACAAATAGTAAATCAGAAAGCAAGGAACAAAAGACACCTAAGACAAACAAACAATAATCAATAAAATGCTAGGAATAAATCAACACTTTTCAGTAACAACTCTTAATGTAAAAGGCTTAAATTCCCCAATCAAAAGACACAGACTGGCTGACTGGATTAAAAAGGAGGACCCAACTATATGCTGCCTTCAAGAGGCCCACCTCACCCATAAAGATTCACATAGACTAAGAGTGAAAGGATAGAAAAAGATTTACCAGGCAGACAGAAAAGAAAAACGAGCTGGAGTAGCTATTCTTATATCTGATAAAATAGACTTTAAACTAAAAACCATAAAAAGAGACAATGAGGGACACTACGTAATGATAAAAGGATTGATCGATCAAGAACACATAACAATCATAAATATATATGCACCCAATGTTGGAGCAGCCTGATTTATAAAACAAACTCTATTAGACTAAAGAAGGAAATAGAC
>NW_007731811.1:133069-133734 GCF_000696425.1 Galeopterus variegatus | reverse complement strand
CGGGAAATAGGTCTGAACACAGACTTCATGAATAAGACTCCAAAAGCACGGGCAACCAAAGGAAAAATAAACAAATGGGATTACATCAAACTAAAACGCTTCTGCACAGCAAAAGAAACAATTAACAGAGTTAAAAGACAACCAACAGAGTGGGAGAAAATATTTGCAAAATATACATCTGACAAAGGATTAATATCCAGAATATACAAGGAACTCAAACAACTTTACAAGAAAAAAACAAGCAACCCAATTAAAAAATGGGCAAAAGAGCTAAGTAGGCATTTCTTTCTTTCTTTTTTTTTTTTTTTGTCATTTTTGAGACCAGCTGCACTGCGCTCAGCCAGTGAGTGCTGTAAGCGCACTGGTCATCCCTATACAGGATCTGAACCCACGGGAGCGCTGCTGCGCTCCCAGTGCCGCACTCTCCCAAGTGCGCCACGGGCTCAGCCCCTAGGTAGGCATTTCTCTAAGGAAGATATACAAATGGCCAACAGACATATGAAAAAATGCTCAACATCACTCAGCATTCAGGATATGCAAATGAAAACCGTACTGAGATACCATCTCACCCCAGTTAGGATGGCTAAAATCCAAAAGACTCTGAATGATAAATGCTGGCAAGGTTGCAAGAAAAAGGAACTCTCATACATTGTTGGTGGGACTGT
>NW_007731811.1:126001-132411 GCF_000696425.1 Galeopterus variegatus | reverse complement strand
ATATTAAGTGAAACAAGTCAGGCACAGAAAGAGAAATATCACATGTTCTCACTTACTGGTGGGAGCTAAAAATAAATAAATAAATTCACACACACACACACACAAACTGGGGGGGGGAAGAAGACATAACAATTACAATTCCTTGAAGTTGACACAACAAGCAAACAGAAAGGACATTGTTGGGAGGGAGGGGGGAGAGGGAGGAGGGAAGGAGGTTTCGGTGATGCGCCACTATAATTAACCACATTGTATATTGACAAAATAAAATTTTTTTAAAAAATGTACAATTCATTTAGTGCATTCACAATGATGGGCAACCATCACCACTCTCTAATTCTGAAACATTATCATCCCCCCAAAAGGAAACCCCATACCCATTAAGAAGTCACTCTCCATTCTTCCTGTCCCCTAGCCCCTGGCAACCACCAATCTACTGTCTGTGTCTACAGATTTGCCTATTCTGAATATTTCCTATAAATGTGTAATACAACATAAGGCCTTTTGTGTCTGGCTTCTTTCACTTATCATAATGTGTTCAAGGCTCATTCATGTTGTAGCGTGTATCAGAACTTCATTTCTTTAGTGAATGAATAATATTCCATTGCATGGATACAGCACATTTTGTTTACCCTTTCACCCACTGATGGACATTTGGCTTGTTTCCACTTTTGCTGTTGTGACTAGTGCTGCTATGAACATTACCGTACAAGTTTTTGTGTGTATACTTGTTTTCAACTCTTTTGACAAAATATGTAGGAGTGGAATTGCTGGATCATATGGTAATCCTATGTTTAACTGTTTGAGGAACTGCCAGACTGTTTTCCCGTATGTATATTTTTACTTGTTTGGTTCTCACTGCTTAATAAATGAAACCATTGGGCATTTCTTTTGGCCTTGAAATGTCATGAAAAGATTACTGAAATACTAAGTGTCTCACAGAGTAAGTTAGGGAGCCTCTGATTTTTGGAGTATTTGTTGTATCTCCCGGGCATCACGGAGGGTGCTCAGGAGACAATTTAAGCAGGACTGACCCTCAAGAGTTTTAGAGTGTGTCAGCAGAGAGGTAACAAACCCCCTACCCTCCTGTGTGGCTCCCAGGAGGGATGGCATCAAGTTGGAGGGGATCAGTACTGTTTTAGATGAGAATGTGTCTGTGAGGAGGTGGCCTGGAACAGCAGGAGGTGAAGACAGAAGGGGAGGCCCATCAAAGATTAGGGACAAACATCCCAGGAAGAGGATCCTGCAAGTGCAGAGAGTCTGAGGAAGGAAGGCACTTGGGTTGTCTAAGAACATAAAGAGGGCCAGTGTGACTGGAACTGAGAGAGACGGGGGGTTAGCAGAGGATGGCCTGGAGAGGTGGGCAAGGTAGTATGAGTGGCTCTGCTAGGGGAGGGGAAGAGACTGCCCCTGCCCTCATCCCTGCTTCACACAGCTGGGTATTAATCAGACAATCTCCCAATAAACTCAGTGACACATCAAGCCATGTGCTCATGAGCTTATAGTACAAGAATCTGACTGCATCTGGGGCTCAGGGAAGACATCTGAGATGGGTTGAATGTAATCAGACAATCTCCCAATAAACTCAGTGACACATCAAGCCATGTGCTCATGAGCTTATAGCACAAGAATCTGACTGCATCTGGGGCTCAGGGAAGACATCTGAGATGTGTTGAATTGGAGTAGACCAGGCTGATGGTGCGCAGGGAGGAGAGAACTTTTTGGAAAGACTGGACAGCATGTGCAAAGGTCCTGTGGAGCACTGAGTTGCAAGAACTGGAAGGAGCTGGGTCGGGGAGGGGCAGCTGTTGGACCTAAATCAGTGGACACTGAAGCTAGAGAGGCCAGGCCCCTTTCCATCCTAAAAGCAGTGAGACCAGATTTGTGCAGAACATCTCTCTGCCAGTGAAGAATGGACTGGAGAGGGGCCAGCGTGGCTGCTGCCATGACCATGGTGTGAGGTGGGAGGTGACCATGACTGAGGCCCAGGAACGACAGTCTTTGTGAACTGACCTTGTGCTGACACTTCAGGGGCAGGGAAAAGTACAGACAGGCCTACATGCCTTGTGTGGAAATTGTTGAAAGTTATCAGTCAAGCTGACAAAGTGTTAAATAAAGCACATCTGTCCTCCTACTTTGACAAATATACACTCCAACAACTTGGCAGGCCAGATTCCAACTGAGGGTTCTCAAACTCCTGGCAATTTGGCCTGCTGCTCTTTCTTTCCGCCCCCAGCTGTCTGATCCAGTGAGAGCTTCACAGCGCATGTGTGGATGTCCCAGGCTTTGGGCAGAGCTTCCTGCTGGCCACATGGGGGTGATGGGGTGCTCACACCAGCAGTGAGTTCACCCTCAGGAAGATGGACCCGTGTGGGGCTGGAGGAGGGCTTGGGGATGTTGAGGCTGGGAATTCTGGGGTCACAGGTATCCAGAGCTTGGTCTAGGAGGGCAGGTGTCTCCTGGCCCTGTATAAATGGGCAGGCCCAAGGAGGGCCAGACTGGAGCTCATTAGAGTGTGGGCCAGGGCAGTCTTGCCCCGTCTGGCCTAGGGTGGTCCTATCATGCTGGCCTGGATCCCGTGGGTCCTTGATGGGCCGGGTGGAGCGTGCTGGGTGGGGGAGGGTGAGCTGCTAGGCTGCTGGCCCTCAGACAGAAGCTGGCTCATTCACAGAGATGGGGACTCTGGAAAGGACCAGTTTGGGGAGTGAAATCATTGACTCATCTCAAATGTGTGGAGGTGCCTTAGAGACATGCTGGTGCAGACTCCATGTTAAATTTGGGGGTTTGACGCTCTGAGGAGAGGTCTGGCCTGGAGATAGAAGTGTAGGTGTCTTTGTTGACAGATGGAAGCTGAGGCTGTGGGCCTGGATGAAGCACCTAGGGAACTTGGGGAGGGTCCAGAGCCCCACGTTTAGACTACAGGGTGGAGGAGGAGGGTGCACAGGAGATGTGGAGTGTAGCAGTGGAATAACAAACCTGCATCTGCTTGATGCTTTGTGCACCAGACCTCAGGGCAGGAGCCGGCCCTCTGCATGCAGTAACCCCAGGGCACGGAAGGAGTGAAAGGTCCTCCCAGAGACGTTGAACCACTGGATCAAAGGAGGAGTGTCTCTGAAAAGGGAGTGTTTGTGTAAGTAGACAATATTTGCTTGAGAAAGAGCTCAAAGTTGGGAGTCAGTGGGGGAGAGGGCTTCCCTTTTCTCCCCACCCCCCTGAGGTGACTCTGGAAATCCTTGCCATGAAATCATGCTCTCAATGCCTCTCCCAGATCACCTTTCCAGAATTAACGATTCTTCCCTGCAGTGAACAAGTTCTGTTCTTTTATAAAATAACACTCACAACATGCAGGGAATTCTCAAAAACAGCCCTGCAAGTTGTGGCAAGAGTCGCCGTTCTGGGGGAGGAGGCTGCCGGGCAGGATGGAGGCTGCACGCCGAGGAGCCGACGCCATCCTGTGGCTGCCACTGCCGGGCTCCACATCGCCTCCCTGTGGGCGTCCCAAGCCAACAACCTAGAGGCACCATCTTCTTTCTGGAGCCCCTGGAGTACGAGGTCAGCCACCAGGGCCAAGAGTTGCTTCGGGGGACCCTGAAGAGGACAAAGATGGAAATGACTGAGAGTTTAAAACCTCACAGAGCGACATGCACATCAGGAGAGATAAACAATCGTCACAATTAATCCATCACCTGGTGTGCGCCATATACACATTACCATCTCCTTGGATCCCCATGGCCATCCTGAAGCAGATACCACTATCCCCCCATTTCAGGGATGGGCAAACTCACCCACGGTCATGGTCTGGGACCCCATCCCAGGCAGGATGGCTGCACGCCCGGGATCCTCCACTCCTGTCTTCTCATTGATCTGCAGATTTGCTGCTCCCTACAGTAGGATGCCAAAGGCAGCTGCCAGCCCTTCCCAGGCCATAGGGCCCTTTGGCTGCCTTGCTGAGCCAAGCATGGAGTTACATGGCGCCCCCTGGAGAAGGGTACATTCTGAGGACCTGGAACTGGAGGGGTCACCTATTTAGATGTGCTGTCAAGGGGTCAGGTGTAAGAGGAAACTGGACTTTGGAATTCTTACAGAAAAGTTCCAGGAGAAGCCTGGGGTGAGGTGGGGTGAGGGGAGAGTAAGGAACAGGGAGGGGGAGGGGCAGGGGCTTGCAAATGGGGTTGACAGCCCCAGTTCCTCCACCCCACTGTCCCTCCCCTCCTCACCTGCCCTCCCCTCCTCTGACCTTCATGCCTTTGGGGCTCACTCCTGAAGACCAACAGGTCTGTGCCCCTACTCTGTGTCTGTGGCTGGGCCAGTACTTCCTGACCACATAGAGCACGTCGCCATCGCAGGCACTTCTCAGGGTTAATGTTCACATAATCCTGCGACTACCACCTCCCAAGTCCGAGATGTAAAATTTGTGCTTCATATTTTTCCTTAAATTGACATTTTTTTGACCCAAAATGTATTTAAAGTGAAACTTAAGTTACTTTTATAGTTGGAAAGGTCAGCTTTACCTGACCAGTGACTATTAACACATAATAGCAAGTGCTCTCCTGTAATCCTGGAGGGTCTAGAGCCCGCCTTCACAAGGAGGCGGTTTGTTTCCCTTTTATGCATTAGCAGGCTGCCTCTCAGAGAGGGTTAAGTGCAGGGAAGGCTGCAGAGGAGCAGGGATTCCAAGCCAGGTCCACGCAGCCCTGGCTGTAATCTTTGTCCCCTGTCCACTTGCAGCTGGGGCTGGCAATCTTGGTCTCCCTGGGCTCTGATTCCTGGGCCCAGGAGCACTGTACTGAGGCTGCAGCAGACACTTCATAAATATTTGTCGAGTGAAGCATACAGATGATTAAATAAATGAAATTGGAGTGTTTTATTACTTGACTGGTGTGGGCTGTTAGTCACCCACGGCTGCCGAGCTGCGTGCAGGCAAGACTGTAGAGTCTGGAGGGAGAAATGCACCTAGGGCTGAACCCCGGAAACAGGGACATGACTCATCTTCTATTCAATTCATCTTTTTCCCACCAAAATAATGACTATATTTACTTTCAAGTTATCTTCATATATTCAAAACCCCAATTATTTTTAAAATGTTAGTTTATATGTTAGCTAAATTTACTACAAACAAGCTTAAAACAACCATTTGCCACCCTAGCCTCATGGAACCCAATTTTAATTTCAAGATTACGCAGGAAGGGATGGGTCTGCATGGTCTTCTAGGAGGCCCCCAAGCTAGCAGTGTCATGAGAGCTTCAGAGAGAAGTCTGGATGGGGTCAGGGGAGGCAGTGGGGGACATGTGGCCCAATTACAGGCTGTGGAATAAGACCACCATGAGCCCGGTGCAAGAAGCGAACGAAGCTTCCAATACTAGGAGCAACCTCTCTTTCTTTTCAGGTGACTAACACAAACACAGTTAATGTCATTAAAATTCTCCCCCATCCTGTCCCCATTATTCATCTTACTTGGCCAAGAGTAAGCCTTCACTCACTGTGCAGTTGTACAGGAATGAGTGTTTTTGAGGTGTGGGAGTTTGAGATGACACTTCAACCTGTGACCCACATGTTTTTCCAAGGCTGGGTAATTTTTTTACCCTCAAAGTAGAAAAAATGTCTTTCTTTTTCAAGCCATCTGTAAAAAGACTCTGTTTTCCAGGAAAGGTCAAGGGAACCCCTGCCCCTGCCGCATTTAAAATGGCCTTTAGATTTGCTGTTAAGGCAATTACAAAAAAAAGTTTACTTCCAAAGGGGAAATCGGTATAAAAAAGAAAGACATGAATCTGAAAGGAATTATACTAAATGAAAAAAGCCAATTCCAAAAGATTATGTACTGTATGATTCTTGTATATAAACGTAACATTTTTGAAATTAACAGAGAGAGAGAGAAATAGAGGACAGATTAATGATCAGCAGGGCTTGGGGATGCGGTTATAAAAGGGTCACAGGAGTGGCGATGGAATGTTCTGTATCTTGACTCTGGTGGCTACACGAACCCATTCAGGTGATAACATAGTGTAGAACTTAACACAGGCAAGCGAGGACGAGGAGGCACGGGACATCTCAGTCAGGTCTGTGACTGTATGGCAGTCAATACCCTGGGTGATAGACATTTTTTTTTTTTTTTTGGCAAAGTTGTTTTGCAAGGCGATGGCCCTGGGGGAGACTGAGCAAAGTGAATTATTTCTTACAAATACAAGTGCCTCCACGATTATTTAAGAAAAAAAACACAGAAAAGCAGGCCAGCTGCCGCGCGCCTCGCAGTCCTTCTCACGCTCTGCGGACCCCGTGGGACGCAGTGACCGTGGGACGCAGCGACCGTCGGCCCCTCGACACCGACCCGGCGCCGTGGGGAGGGCGGCCGGGCGGGGGCGGGGCGTGAGCGGCGGAAGTGACGTGACAGGCGGGGCGGGGCGGGGCGAGGCGGG
>NW_007731811.1:106385-125821 GCF_000696425.1 Galeopterus variegatus | reverse complement strand
CGCCGAGCCTGCACGTCGACGACAGGTCAGCGGCCCGGGAGGGGACGCAGGGACGGGGGGCGGGAGACGGGGCAGGGCTGCTCAGCGGCGCGCGGCGGCAGGCCAGGGTCAGGGGTGCTTAGATTCGAGGGGCTCTCCTTCCCCCCACCGGAGCCACCTCCCGAGCAGCCTCGGACGGGGAACCACACGCCAGCGAGGCCGGGAGCCCCCAGCAGTGTCCGCTCGGCTTGCCCCGAAGCGGGGGGCGCTTCGGCGAGGCGAGCTCCGGGCGTAATTGCGCACGTCGGGGCCCGGGCTGCGGTTCCTTGGGGGGGGGGGGTCCTCCGGGGGCCGTGTTCGCCCGAGACCTTGTGAAGTGCCCGGCCCTGCACCCTGGCGCTTCCCGATCCCTGGTTTCCCGAGTGGCCCCGGATTTCAGGGTCGCGAGCTCGCCGTGCGCCTTGGACTAGCGCCCTTCGGAGGCGCGGCCTGCCGGCCCGGAACCCACCTGGGCGCTGCGGTCTGCGCCGGGCTTAGAAAAATTGACGTGTGGGCATCTGGGCTTTGTGAGCGTAGTTGACTCCGTTCGACTTACTTAGTAATTTAAGTTGGAACACAAATTGGCGTAAGACGATAATTATTTCGGTCGGAAGCACCGGCTTGGCTTGGGCGAGGCTTCCTCGGCGCCCGGGCACCTGCGCGTTGGCGCTTCAGGGCTCGGGCCTGGCGCTGGGGTCGCGCAGGAGCCGGGGGTCTTGTTAGGCCCAGCGCTTCCTCGCCGCACACTCTCCTTTTAGCTGACTTTATTTGGAGGTTGAATCTCTGGGTAAGGGCCTTGCGTTAACCCACTCTGTGGCCGTGCCTAGGGCCCTCTGGCACCCCAAAGCCAGGACAGAGCCTGCCTGTCCCTCCCTAAGAGGGGTGCTCATGTGAATGAAGATGGTTCGAAAGGCCGCAGAGCCTCTTGTGCCTAATTTGCTGGGTCGATTGTGGCCTGTGCATAATTTGGGGGGTGGGAGAGGGAGAAGATTCTTGAAAAGCAACGCCCCCCCCCCCCGGATTTTACTGTTTATAGTTGAGTTTTAATAGTTTACATGCAAACTTCAGTTTAGCACATTTTAAGTACTTATCCTTTAATGAAATTTACATTGTACGTGGAAGTCACCTTGTATTTGTATTTTACGTGGAGATTCCCTTATTCAGTCAGACACACGCAGACTCAGAAGCATCTCCTTTTACACGCCCTTTAGCCTTTGCTGCCGCGGAGACCTGGTATCAAATACTCCACCTATTGAGTGTTGGGGCCTCTACCCCGCAGCTTTTCCGCAGAGTGGCGGTGATGCTTGTGTTGGGTGGCAGTATGTGCTGCCGCAGCACACAGTGACTGTTGGGATAAGAGGCTCCGGGACACTTCCTTTGTGTCTCCCTGTCCTTGGCTAGGAGACTACATAGTAGAGCGCTATTGGTGGCTTTTTGCTGTAACCCTTAAACCAAGTGTTTCTTGGAAACTTCAGTAGAGTGATGACTAGTATCATAAAATTACCACTGTTTCAGAGGTGAGGTGCTTGCGGAGGCTGTGCACAGACCCCTGGTCCTGGGAACTTCTCAGGCTGGGAGGGGCGCTGTGGTTTTGATGAAATCCAAACTGCTTTGTTTTTTTTTTTTTTGTTGTCTTTTTTCCGTGTCCGGCAACGGTTCGCAACCCTCAGTGTTGCCCCTGTACCGGACCGGGGACCGGCGACGGGATCGCAAGCCTCGGCATTGCTCCCGCGCCTCGCTCAGCCAGTGAGCGGGAGCCGGTCTGTACGTGGGATCCGAACCCTCGGACGGGAGCGCTGCCGCGCTTCCCAAGCGGCGCACTATCCAGTGCGCCACCGGGCCGGCCCCCAAACTGCTTTGAATATCAGACGGTGGTAAGATTTTGAAAAGTGAGACCCTCTCCATAGGGGCATTTGGGGGCTCTTGGTGACATTTGTCTGATGTAGTCTTTCATTGGAAGCAAGTTTTATTCATCAAGGTAGATGTAACACCAATTTTTATATTGGAAGAGCAGAATAAACAGGCACTTCCTCCCGTGACTCATCGACCTGTATCCTTAGTCGCTTCTGTTATTTCCAGTGATCAGGTCCCTTGTTTCTTGGGTGGCCTAGTTGGAGGAGGGTTTCTCCACTCAAGGCTGGTCACTTAGGAGATTGCATAGCCTGGTTGAAGTGTTTTGTCCTTTAACTGGAAGCCTTTCCTGCCCTGCTCGAAGCAGGCAGGTGATGGCATGTTGGGCAGCTAGGTTGAGGTCAGCGTCACCCAGCAGGAGGCATCTCACCTCCTGCACTTGGCCAGGCCATGTAGGGCAGGCTGGAGTTTTGCATTTGCAGCAGTGGTTGGTTTCTCTAAGAAGATGGTGAAACCCCCACTCTTTGTAAAGAAGTCCTTTAGGTTAATTATTGACTGTATTCAGCTTGAGGTTCGTGTTAGGAATTTGCATTGAGCCTACTGTGCTCTAAGAGGAGCTGGTTCTATTGCAGACATACAAGGTTGCATCTAAACCTTGAAATAGTTGTTCTACCCGCCCCGCCAAATTTGTTGCTGCTCTCTTAATTGGCTGCTCCTGCCCTGCCCCCGTATTTGCAAGTGCTGGAGAGTAAGGAATAGGATTTTCCTGGGGTCTCTGTGTGCAGCCCCAGCTCTATACCCCTCTGGCTAAGTCTTGCCTCACCTGTTTGAGGGGCAGCACCTCTCCCTCCTGGCACATGGGTCTGCCTTTTTCCAGGATGACTGGAGTCATTTGTGGCCCTCTCCCCATGTTGCACAGGGACCTACCACAGGTATAGGTGTGGGCAAGGCTGATTTTTATTGGCCAGGGCTGCTTGCTGTCCAGGCTGGCTGGGGTCTCCTGGTTTCCTGCCCCAGGATTTATCCTCTCCTTGGCCGTGTCTGGGCTCCTCCACGTAGCAGCTGCTCTAGGTGGTGTGAGCATGTATTTCTGTGCAGGAAAGGTCAGAGCCTTTGCATCCCCTAGGCACCTGTCGAGGCTCCCCGGGGGCAGGGAAGTGCTTGCTGAGGGGACCTACCAATGGGACCTGCTGGTGGTTCACAAGTGACACTTCATTGATCTGAATATCTCCTCCTTATGGGGCTTAGTGCTTCAGGAGGGTCTTGTGGGTGGCTTTGGGGAGATATCTGACCCTCATCAGGGGGTCATGGGGCCTAAGGTGGTGTTTGGGGATGGGTGCTGTTGCCAGTTAGGAGAGAACAAAGTGACCCCAAAGTCTCCCTTCTTCCCCTCCCTGCCCCCAGCTAAGAGGAAGCTCAGAATAACCAAGTGCCTGTCCCGGTCGGTGGTGAATGCTGTGCTGGGCGCCAGCTAGCTGGGGCGAGCCTGAGCAAACCCCGGGTGTGTAGCTGCAGGGCTGACAATCGGACAAGCCCATTCCTTGTCGGTTTTAAAAATAGCAGTGTGGGAACCCCTCTGAGGCTCCCGGGATGCAGCTGGATTGGTGTGCAAAGGCCTGGCAGAGAGGCCTCAGCTAACAGTGGTGAAGCCATATTTCCAGCTGCCTTTTCCAGAAGGTGGTTCCCAGCTTTCTTTTCTGTGGAGCGGAGCTCTTTGTTACCCGAGCAACTCTAACCCCCTTGCCCTCATCCGAGTTTCTCCTTCTGTAGTTCACTGCTTCTCCACCTCCGAAGACCCTGTCTCAGGGGTCTGCTCTTTCCCCTTTCTGAGATACCTACTTCCAGAGGGGGAAACTGCGGCTTCCCTCTCCATCCAACGTGGTCTTCTGGTCCAAGCTGGGAGGAGAGCCCCATGGCTTTTCTATAAGATTTCTTTTAGAAATGATTGGGGTGACAATATTTCTCCCTCCTCCAGTGCTCTCCCTACTCCCCCCTCCTTGAGATGGGGAAAAATGTGCTTGGGCTAGCCCTAAATGAGAAGAAAACTGAATTAAGGTAAATGGTACTGAGAAAGTTAAAAATAGAACCCCAACTGGGTTCTATGAATGCCCAAGAGATTTTCCATCTAGAACCCAAAGCAGGTTCAGGGGTGAGGTGAGGGTGTTTTCTTCCTAATGGCTCAGAAACAGAATTAGCATCCCTTTCCCTCAAGGACGAAGGAGGGGATGGAGATATGGTGACCATGCTACTCAGCTGTGCCTGACCATAGCTACGCTTTAGGTTGTGTTTGAATTGACTAGTTGTCAGGGTGTTCTAGTGGCCCAGAAATGTCCACTTTGCCATTAACAGTAAGAAATGTGGTTTGGTGGGAAGAAATGTGGTGGGAATGCCACCAAGACTTGGCACCAGACAGTTGTGCTTCCCCAGTGCCCCCAGCAGCGAGCTCCTGGACGGGATTGAAAATCTCTTCAGGTCTTAAAATAATGGTAATAACAATAGTTCTCCAGTTCCTTTTGTGTGGCCAGCAACATAAGCCAGAAGCACTACTTAGAGGAAAAAATGTTTTGTTTTTTGGTTTTTTTTGTCTTTTGTCTTTTTTCCGTGTCCGGCAACGGATCGCAACCCTCAGTGTTGCCCCCGTACCGGACCGGGGACCGGCAACGGGATCGCAAGCCTCGGTGTTGCTCCCGCGCCTCGCTCAGCCAGTGAGCGGGAGCCGGTCTGTATGTGGGATCCGAACCCTCGGACGGGAGCGCCGCCGCGCTTCCCAAGCAGCGCACTATCCAGTGCGCCACCGGGCCGGCCCGGAAAAAATGTTTTAACAAAATAATTTCCATTGACAACAAAGCAATCGGCGGCTTCTTTCTGTGCTCTGAGCACTTTTAGATCTCGCTCATCGCTCATCGGAAGTGCCTTTTGCTGCGACTTTACAGAAGGCCCATTTCAAGCTTATTGAATTGCAGATGCTGCCTGCCGACACCCGACCCAGGAAGGGTTGGAGCTTCCGAAAGCCAGTGGCAGCCACTGGGGCACCCCAGGGTGTGGTTCCACGAGTGACTAAAGAAAGGCTGAAAGGTTGGGGCCCTCTGGCCCTGTGGTTACGGATAAATAAGTGGTATGAAGAGTTTCTGTGAATGTGCTTCCCTCTAAACAGTCAAGGCTGGCGTGCAGGGAGCCCCAGCCTCCCCCTCTCCTAATAGGTGGGCCCCTCGCTGGGCAGTCCCTGAACCCCTTCCTGTCTGCCCCAAGACGTAGATTGTGCTGTCTTGAGAAAGTGATTTTGTCCCTGGAAACAATGGCTTATTTTCCAGGATAGCTGATTTTCCTGGACAAAATGTCCCGAAAGGTGTGGCTGGTGAAGGGGGAAATCTTACCCGGTTTTCTTCAGATAGTTGTTTAAAGCCGACTTGGACACCCTTTGGAGATTCAAGCTGGGATCAGCTTTCTGGAGCAAACCAGCAGTGGCAGCTCTTTCTCTAATTTTTATTTTTTAATAATGTAAATGGAGACTTTGTTCTTCTTAATGGGCCTGGGGCAGGCGGGAACTTTCTGCTCTTGGGGTAGTGGGAGGAGGTGTGATCTGCTGCCAGCCGGCAACTGTTAGGGAGTCAGTAGTGAGGTCTGCAGTAGGAAGTCACCTGGGTTTTATGTATTAAGCCCTTTGGGCAAATGGAAGAAAACACTTGCAGAGTGCCTCAGAGCTTCCACTTCAGCCTTAATTTCATTGACTTTGTTCTCAAAGTCAGGTTTGGCTTACAGCAGTCACTCCTGGAATGTCTGCTTAACATGGAAAATGACCCTGGTTGATGACCAGCCTGTAAATATCAGGATTGTCAATTCCTCCCAACCTTCAGACGAGGGTGTGCCTCATGCTTTTTCACACTGGAGGGGTCTCTCTCTCCTGCAGGAGGACTTATGCCAGTGTCACCTGGGTATAGCACCCTGCGAAGGGAGACCCACATGGGTAGGGGAGGGGTGGCAAGCTGGCCACTTTTTTTTTTTTTAAAGGAAATAAAAGTCATAGGAAACAGACAAATCACAAAACTGATTCTTAACAAGATATAAAACAGAAGCAGCACCAGATGCTAAGTCCCATCTGCAACAACTTGGGAGTTAGTGACCTCATCAGAGATGGTAGTTGTATCAGTCCTAGTTTAAATAACAAACGGGTCCTCGGCCACAGCCATAGCCATGGCCATGGCCACGTATCTTCCAGGAGGAAGAGGAGGGAGAGGTCGTTGGCATCCAACCCTCTACTTTCCTTTTTTTCAGATGCTGTTGAGACGGGGAGCAGGGCTGGGAGTCCACTGGCCTTGTCTGGACTGTTGGTCACCAGGCTGGGATGTGTGTTGGAATCTGTCTCCTAGTCTGGCCTCCTGTCGGATCCCAGAGCCTGGCCTGGCCTGTGGCTGTGGGAAGGGGGGTTGGCTGTCCTGGGCCAGGACACCCAGGGCCCCCAAACCTGTCCCTGTGGAGCTTCCCAGGAGGGAAGGCACAGCCCAGGGACCCCCACAGGCCAGCATCGCACTCCTGTGGACATCTTGTTTTCCATTAACTGGTCAATTAACCAAAGTGCTAAGAAAGCAAGCCATGCCTCACTTATTTCTGTTTTGTAGTAATATAATGATTCATTCTTGGTATTTGTTTTACTTGTTCCTAAGGTCAGTGGGATTCTTTGCTTATGGAGTATATTCAAAGAAACTTACTTTACCCCCCCACCCCCCACGATCCCTTGACCTGCTCCTCCTGGGGTGCACCCCCTTCCATGCATGGGGGACTGTCCAGTGCCTCCTGGTGGAGACCCGGGGTCGCTGCTGCCACGTCTCTGTCCTCTTACATCAGTCAATCATCCGGTCCTGTTGATTCTTCTCCAGAATGTGTCGTGTGACTGCGGCTTGCCCCCCTCCCCTCGCCAAGCCTGTGGTCTGCTGGGAGCTGCTCTGCTCAGCCTCGCGCCCGCCCTGGGCTGCTATGCAGGTCATAGCTTCTCTTATTTTCTCCCAGGCCTTCTATGCTGCCCGTCCCCACTCTAACTCAGGGTCCCCCTTAACTCTCCCACAGCCCCCTGAACTTCCCCTTCAGAGTACCTGGACTCTCCACCGTGCTTCTTTTTTCGTGTGATTCTCCGTCTTCTCCCCTAGAAGGTAGATGTCATGAAGGCTGGGAGGGGTCTCTTTTGTCACCAACTCTTCACATGTTCACAAATACCTGTCAACAAATAAACAGTTTGAAACAAAGGGAGGGTAAGGTCTGAGAGTGCTTAACAGTTTGGCTGAAAACGCATTAACTTGGTCTACACGAGGGGCTCTCAGAGTTGGCACTGTTGGCATTTGGGGCCAGGTAATTCTTTGCCTGGGTGTGTCTCATGCATTGTAGTATGTTTAGTAGCATCCTTCAGTGACAACCAGAATGTCTCCAGACGTTGCCCCATGTCCCCTGGGGCAAAATCACCTCTAGTTGAGAACCACTGGTCTACACCTGGGGATCCGAGTTTTCTGAGACAAGAAGTCTCCCCTTGGTGTGTGTTCACCTGGGGCTCAGCTCCCAGCTGTGGGGCTTGCACTGGGGCGGGCAGAGGGGCTGAGACCTCTGAGCCCCTGGTGCTTATATGGGAATTTCCACGGTGGAAGTTCAGCAGAGGGGAGGGAATTGTGCTGCAGGTTTTGGTAAACCGTAGAATCGCGGGTGCTCCCCCTTACCTGCTGGCCTTCCTGCATAGGGAAATGTTTTCATAACAGTAAGGGAAACAGAGAGTGGGCTGCAGTCTCAAAGGGGAGACCAGATCAATAAGAAATAGGTGTGTTTTATTGGCTCGGTTTAGGATTCTCTGGCAGGCCAGAAACGGGGAGCAGGCACTGCATGGTTTCCTAGCAGCTGCCGCAGGGCTGGCACTGGGGGGAGCAGGCTGCGCCCCGCTCTGGAAGGTCCAACAGAACAGTGGGAGCAGAGCTGCGACTCTGCATTCTGGAGAAATCACCTGGAGGCTGCCCCTGCCTGCTGGCTGCACAGCCTGTGTGTAGACACCAAAGCCACTCAGTTCCCAGCTGGAACAGTTTGGGTCTCCAGGTGTGATTCTGGACATTTCCTTCAGGAACTTATTATTAAAAAGCAGGTTTTCAGCCCCAACCTGGAACTCATGTCAAAGAATGAGGCCTGGAAACCTGTATTTAGCCAACTTCCTGGGTGCTGTCTATGGGATCTGTGTTTGAGAATTGCTGACCTAGATCCTCCATGGCTAAAACATGACCTCATGGGAGTCGGCCTTTCCCCCTGAATTCACTCTGAGACTTTTGATCCATAATATGCACGCAGACCTTTGCCCTGGGATTCTTGTCTGTAAAACCACGGGCTGCACCTGGGAGTGACTTAGACCAGGGGCTGGCAGACTTTCTCCCTGAAGGGCCAGAGAATAGATTTTGTAGGCTTTGTAGGCCAGGGGGCCTTGAAGGGCAGAAGCAGCCATGGCCAGTTTATGAATGAGTGGGAGAGACCACCTTCCAGTAAAAGTTTAATTACAAAAACAGGTGGCAGGCTGTGGACAAGTTTGGTGGTTTCTCAAAAGTTTAAACGTAGAACTGCCACAAGATCCAGCAATTCCACTCCTAGGTATATATCCCAAAGAATTGAAAGCAGGGACTGGAACAGGTATTTGTACACTAATTTGTACAGATGTGCAGCATTATTCACAAGAACCAAAAGGTGGAAACAACCCAAGTGACACATCAACAGATGAGTGGGTGCACAAAATGTAATATATGTATTTGGTGGGGTCTTCCCCAACCGTAAAGAGCCAAAAGAGACAGAAGGTAGAAGAGGTTACCGGGGACAGGGAGGAGGAGTTACTGTTTAATGGGTGCAGAATTTTCATTGGGGAAATGAAAAAGTTTTGGTGTAGATAGTGGTGATGTTTATACAACTTTGTAAATGTATGTAATGCTGTTGAGTTGTCCACTTATGAATGGTTAAAATGATAAATACTATGTTGTGTACATTTTACCACAATAAAAAAATTGCTGGCTGGCTGGATTTGGCCCTCGGCAAACCCCTGCTTGAGATTAATAATGTTCCATTAAGGGGCAAGATTGGATTCAGGAATAATTGGGCCAAAGTATTGGGCCTAGACAGAGAAAGTGAGTTGGGTTCTTTGGACAGATAACTTGTTGCAGCTTTTAGAGGAACCTAAACTTCTCTTCCCACATCCCAAGAGAAGAGATCATGAGCACCCACTTCCAGGCTTCGAGACCCCAGGCATTGGCGGGGTGGTACTGGTGGGTACCCCCGTAACTATGAGACTTTCTCTCCCCATCACTCACAGTAACCTCAGCTAGCATTTCTAGCTGCCTCAGGACTGAAGGCTTTGAAAGGCCCAGCATTTAATGATGTGACATTAAAGTGAGCTCCATGTGGGTGTCTCTGAGTAGTTTTCTCTGCCGTTGGAGCTGGATGTCCCCTGGTCTAGGTGCTCTGTGTGTGTGGCTGGGTGACTGCTGCGTTTTCCTCATGCCTTTGAACTTTTTCAGGGAGCGCATAGAACTTTTGGAAGAAGCCAAGAAGATGGAAATGGCCAAGTTCCGCTACATCCTGCCAGTGTATGGCATCTGCAGGGAGCCCGTGGGGCTGGTCATGGAGTACATGGAGACGGGCTCCCTGGAGAAACTGCTGGCCTCAGAGCCACTGCCTTGGGACCTGCGCTTCCGCATCATCCATGAGACCGCAGTGGGCATGAACTTCCTTCACTGCATGAGCCCACCGCTGCTGCACCTGGACCTCAAGCCTGCCAACATCCTGCTGGATGCACACTACCACGTCAAGGTAGGGCCTGCACAGTGCCCACAGGGGCCTCCAGGTCAGGACGAGGTTGGGAAAGGAGGCGGTTCTTCTGGGGGCGGGGGGGCAAGGAAAACCCGGGAGCCAAGGCCTTTCTCAGCATGAGGAAACCCTGAGCTTGTTGTGGTTGGTGTAAACACCACAGGTTGTGTAGCTGGAGGAATCCTGGCACATGACTAAATTCTGGGCACTTTGGAAAAAAGAGCTTATGGATTTATGGATTCTGGTCTTTGTGAATGTCTTATGAAATCAGATTAGAGATCAGAGCATGTATGGACCATGTGAGAGCTCAGGTTCCATGGTAAAGGCATGATTTCCCCTTGGAGGTTCGGCAGGGGGACCGTGGGGTGCTCTGCAGAGGGGCTTCAGAGCCTGGAGAGCAGAATGTTGCATTTGTGCAGGCCTGTGGCTCTGTCTGCTTTTTTTTCCTTCTTTGATGAGTTTATGAAACAGAAACATATGAGGAGTAATATAACCAATAAGCAGGTGCGGCCGCCTGGAGTCAGCAGTTATTGACATTGTCATTTCTGCACCATGGCTGTACTTCCTCGAATGTTTCTCCCTTGGATGGTCTTTGTGTCCAGGGTTGTCCTGTCCACCTCATGGGTGGCGCATGTTTTTATCCCACTTGGGGACATCCACACGCCTGCGGGAGGTCCGGGGCCACATGCTGGTCCACACAATGGGGTTGTGTCGGCCCTTCCTCTGTCACGCACGGAAGCACGTGGGCTTGCAAGCGGGTGAGTGGGAGGGATCTGAGGGCAGGGTCTGGCTCCTGTCCTCTTTGTGCGTGGCACAGGCAAGGTTCTGGCCATGTGCTTCGGTCACTTTGCCATTGTTCCTGGTTGCACAGCACTTCCGGGCCTCTCTGTTGGCCTGGCCAGCAGGAAAGGCCTGAGTTTGGGGCCCAGCCCTGCCCCTTAGCTCTTGATTGGGAACAGGTGAGCAAAGGCCCATGTGGAATGCACACACTGCTCCCTGCGCCCGGCTCTGCAGCTATGCAGGAGCCCCGCTCAGCCAGGCAGAGGTTTTCACTTTGGTCAGGAATTGAAGGTTGTCTCTTAGGTAGGTGTTGCTCAGTAATAGATCTTAGCTAGAAGATGCAAGGACTGTCCTGCTCTGTGACACAAGGAATTAAGATAATGGAGACAGAAATGGTTTCCAGCACCTTCTCACATTCTAGGACCTCTGGGCTTCCTGTTTTCTTGTGGGTGGCATGGTTGGGCTTCACATGTGGGCCCTTTAGTCTCAGCTAACATTTGTGGAGGTCTTCACAGGTGGTGCAGCTCCTGCGGGCTCAGTGATCCAATACGGTCTTTTCTCTCAGAGGTGCAGCATACACAAACAAGGGGAAGTAATAACGTTCCTGCTGTGCGCCAGGGGCTCCACTACGGGACCTGCCCTAGTCTTCACAGCAGAGGCAGAGTGGACGGTGGCCTCTGGCCTTTGATAAGCTGGGGCTTAGAGGGGTTAAATGAGGCTGGAACCTGATTCTGTGGCCTCTGGGCCTTTGATTTCCCATCTGACCTGCTGCTGCTGTATGTTATATGTTCACAAATCCAAGTGGCTAGGACCCAGCAGTGATATAAGGGCAGAGTGGGCAGCTCCTCAGGGTGGGGTGGGCTGTTGCAGGGCTGGGCCTTTCTGCTGTCAGGAGTGAGGGATACAGCTGGGAGGGGACTCTTTAGGTGAAGGAAAAAGTCCAAGAAAAGCCATGGAAGACTGGGATTTTGAGGGGGCAGGGGAAGCAGGAGGCATGGTTGGATTAGGATAGGGGGTGCATGAACACCTTGCCCCCATCTTCAAGGACTGCTGAAGTAGAGAAAGGCAGTGTGGCACGCATGTTCTGGCAGAGGCAGCTGTTGAATGCACGCCAACTACTGCCTGGGCTCTCGGGTGTGCTGGACAGGTGTCTGCAGCCGCGGCCGTCATTGTCGTGGCTCTGTCTTGCTCTTTCCCTTCCCACATGGCCCCTGCCTCTCTCCTGACAGGGCATGCGGGGTGTTCATTTGGGGGCAGGGCATATGAACATTCTCTAGAGAACACAGTGACATCTCGCTTCTGAGTGCCAGGGGGTGATAATACTAACCTCTAGGCTGTGTCAGGGGTCAGCGGCCATAAAGTGCTTCGGGCAGTGCTTCGCACAGTGCCTGGTGGTGTTTTTGTTAAGGTAGACCGTCTTTTCCAAGGCAGGGATGTTGGTGCTCATGGAGGTGTCCTCCCCAACTCTGTTACACAGTAGGCGCTTAATGCTTACCCAGTAAGGAAGTGAGTGCTGTTCTCTGACCATCTGACAAACTGCAGCTTAGTTTCCCTGTAGGTCGTGGCACTGTTGATCTGAAGTTCTGCAACAAGTCCTTTCTCTTCCTCGTAAACATCTGATTTTGGAGGGCTGGTGGCTCCTGGCAGTTTGTTATGGGTGAAGATTCCTTAAAGAGTCCATGTGTCTAAGGGGTCCAGGTGGCCAACAAAGGAGCCGGAAGCCATGGCGGGAACTGTTCTTGCCCCATAGGAAGTGACGCCATGTCCTCGGGGCCGCCCCCCACCCCACATACCCCGTGATGCCCTTCTTAATCAGGCATGTTAGTCAACCCTGAGAAGCCCAAAGACAAGCAGAAAAATGTATTTACATAACATGTTTCTTTTATTCTTAGAAATAGTCGGGTGTGTGGAGGGCAGCAGGGGGCGTGTGTATGATGTTCAGAGAGTCAGCACTTCCATTCCTGAAGACAAAGCTTGGACACTTTGCATATAGACTGGCGGTCAGGTTCCTGGGCAGTTCTCAGTGGACAGCATTTGAAGCCATATGATTGTAACCTGGGATTTTGAAATAAGATCATAAGCTGCCGTTTCACCCCTTCCCTTGCTCAGACGTAGGCCACCTTTTTGTACATAGCATGATCAGAACTGAAGATTTCACAGCAAGCACCTGCTTTGCAAAGTGTGTTAAATATGCTTAATGTTAAATTATACTTTCTCTTACTGACTATTAAAATACTAATTTTAATGTAATCAATTTCAAGTTAAAAATGAAATAACTTGGCTTAAGATCTCAGGCTGTATCTATATATCCAGTTTGCCCGGACCAGACTGTCTTCAAAGGGTTACATGAGGGTTGTGTTCTCCTGTGTCTAAAGAGCTTTCTTCTCCTCTTAGTCTCGTCCAGCTGGACCCCAAAGGTGGAGGGCTGTGAGCTTGGGGGTACCTGGGATACTGGGGCAGAGGCCGGTGGGCAAGTGTGTTTGTAAGTCGTAGCACATTGCCATGGGGTCTGCCATTGAGGGAGCAGAGAGTGAGGGGGCAGCCCCGGGGGCAAGAGGAAAAGGCTGTGAGGGAATGAGCCAGGGCCGGGGCCCAGTCCTGGGAGGGAAGAGGCCCTCAGTGGTTCTGAATTCTGAGTTTGCATTTCATGCCAGGGCTTTTACAGAGAATTTATGCTTCCTTGCTGTTCATCAAGCACATTTTGAAGTGGCTGGCTGTTTCTGACAGCGACAGAGAGAAAGAGAAAATGCTGCAGACCGGGGGGTCCCCACGTGGCTGTTGGTTGTTGAACTCAAACTGCCTCTGTTCGCAAACTTGTTTTGAGAGTCACAGCACATTCTGTCTCCCAGCTTTGAGCTGCTTTACGGATTTGCAGGATCGGATGATGGCTTTACTCTCGGAAATTGGCAATTTCCATATGGGGAGGGGGTGGGGGTTTTCCCAAGGGCTGTGGAGGCCACACACACAACGGCAAGGGGCCCAGGGTTGGCACCTTGCCCTGGTGAGCCTCGGCCAGTATGCAGCACAGCCTGACTGTGGGGATGGGGGACCTGGCCCAGACTCTTTCCCCTTGGCCCCCCATGTGCTCATGGGTCAGTTGAAGACTGAGTCATCAGGGACACCTTAGCTCACCTCCTGGGCTCCGCCAGCCCAGAATTCAAGGCCCAATTCAGCCCTGTTTCCTATCTCTCCATAGTTGTGTCAGAGGAGGAGCCCAAGAGTTAATTAAAAGGCTTAAAAAAATCCACAAGCCTTGAAGGAGAGTAGAAAGGAGCTTTTTCCATGGATCAGAGGAATCCCATTAATGCTAAGGAGCTGTGGCTGAAACCCACCCACAGCTGGCTTCAGAGGGTCTAATTTCCACCTGGAGATGGGGATGTGGGCAGGAAGAGGATGCTCCCCAGAGAAGCATGCATAGGCCCCAGTTGTGGGTTTAAGTGAGCTTTAAGAACACCTCTAACAAAAGGAAACCTGCCTCCTGCCCATGGGTGGGGGAGGGGAGGCATGCTCACTCGGGGAAGAGATGTTTATCAGACTGTAGCTCGATCAGTGTGTTGGTGAAGGAGCCAGCCAGCGTCTGTTGCTCACGACACATTCCAGGTGGAAAGCAGAATGCCCCGTGGAGGTTAGGAGGTGTGTGTTTTGTTTGCTTTAAAGGGCTTCTGAAGGTGTGTTTCCCTTTAAAGGGCTTTAAAGGACCTGCTGCCGCTTGCCTGCCCCCCCTCCCCCCAGCTGGTGGGTTGCATAACCGGATCCTCTAGCAGGCAGACTGTCTCTTCACCAGAAACTCTGCACTGCTTTTCCCTCGATGGCCACTGGGGCTGTTAACCACAGTGGCAAACAGGATGCCTTGTAGAAGCCAGACGACAGTTCGTCTTGAGGGCTCTCTCCTGGTGCATTCCTTCCTTAGAGTGTCATCTTTCTCCCCATCCATCAAGCGTGTCACTCTTAATGCCTCCAGACTTGGTTCTGCCAAGTGTCCATGTTTCCCTGCCTACCTGGGGGCAGGACTGCCTGGAGCGGAAGCACTTGCAGGGGCTTCTGGAAAGCTCTGGGAGCACATCCTGACTCTGCGCAGCCATCTAACACTGCTGAGGGGTGGTATTGATAAAATGTCATTAAGTGTCAGCTTGTGGTATGTCGAGTGACACTGTTAAAGGCTGACTGCTGTGTTGCAGATTTCCGATTTTGGGCTGGCCAAGTGTAACGGACTATCCCATTCACATGACCTCAGCATGGACGGCCTGTTTGGCACAATCGCCTACCTCCCTCCAGAGCGCATCCGGGAGAAGAGCCGGCTCTTTGACACCAAGCACGATGTGTACAGGTGTGTGGCATGCCGTCCCCCAGTTCCTGTGCCTGCAGGGCTGGGGGCTCGGACCCCTTCATTCTTCATGCCCTGAATAGCACCTTTTGGAAAGGCTCCTCAATGCCCATCAAATATGGGGTTCAGTCCAAATGAAAGGGGTGCATGCTTGTTGACTTTGGGGTTTTTAGCCAGTGGGTACAGGTTCCCCCAGGGATACAAGAGACATTTCTTTCCTGTGGGTGTTGCTGGCTGAGGATGGAGAAGTTGCTGTTGGTGCCAGTTGGAGCCAGTTACGTAACCAGACTGGCAGCTCCTGCACTGTGAATGCTCTGGCGTGCTTATGAAATGTGGGTTTTATGGCTTGCCTGTTGGAAGAACCTGCTGCTTTAAGTGGACCATGGTCTATATACATGTGGATTTGGGCTCTCCAACATTCAGTCTCCTCTGTGTTTTGTGAAGTAAGCAACTTACATTTCCTAATGTCATTTACCTTTGATGGAGGAACGTCCACCAGAGAGGCTATTCAGTGGATTTCTGTACCTAGAGAACAGTCCCCGAGTCACTTGGTCCCTTCCTTTTTCACATTGTGCAGGTCTTAGTCACACAGACTTCTTGGAGAAGAAAAGAGGGAAGGGAGTGTCACCAGGCACCGAAGCCTCTCATTGTGGCTGTTGCCCTGCGCATTGTGACTCCCACCCCAGCCTCCACTGCCTGCAGACCTGGCGGACGGGTTTGACAATCGCCATTGTGCCTGTGCTTAGCTTTGCCTTTGAGTGCTGAGTCTCTGGAGAATGGCACTTCAGGGACTAGTCACAGCTTGTTGAATTTGGGGAGAGTAAGACACTCTTTATTTTAGAGTCGAGAGTTCCAACTTTTGAACTTGCAGATTTCTGTTGATTTTCAATGGTGAATTCTTGTGCCTATGTCAATTTAGTGCTCAGGGGTGGCTCAAGTTTTGGACTCCTGTTTTTTGTTTTGTTCTGTTTTTTTTAAAACATTTATCAGATTGGGCTTTTTTTTGGTGTATCCAGAGTAATTTATATATATGCCCAAACAGCTGAAACATCAGGATTGCCTCCTGATGTTTTCTGTGCACTTTCTTTAACAACCCTCTGATGAAATCTAAGTGAGCCTCCGTCAGGAATGTTTTCATCAGAACCTGAATCTGTGTCTTCAAGGAATGCAATCATAGGAGAAGAGAGAGGGACATGAATTGCCTACCATGTATTCAGCCATTTATTTAGCAAATGCCTGAGTACCTGCTCTGTGCCCAGTGCTTGCAAGAAAGGGTGGTAAACCAGCAGACAGGGCCATTGTCCCTGAGAGCTTCAGGTCCCGTGATAGCACAGCACCCCTTGAGGGATCCCTCGTGTGGCTTGAAGACTTGCAGGTCAAGTGGCAGCGTTATGTCTGTTGTTGAATATCTCAGCTATCACGTGACAGGTCTCACCACAAGTGTTTTCTCTTTTTAACAACTCACGGGAAATATCTCAATGTTATCTCTCTCTCTCTTTTGAAGGCTTCAGAGGGGTTTTCTTTAAACTTGTCACTATGCATTGGAGCTTTTGACTTTATCTGGGGTTCCAGCTCACAGATACTAATGTCCTGGTTTCTCTTCCAGCTTTGCCATTGTTATCTGGGGTGTGCTTACACAGAAGAAACCATTTGCAGGTAAGTGGACCTGTCTTTGAGGTGTAGTGTATTTGTCTTTCCTAGAATAATGGGGGATTCTGGGAATAATGTACTTTCTCTGTCCTTAAACAGTACCTGTGATCACGCTGCCATGTGTGCTATGCTGCTCTGGGCCTTGAAGCCAGAACAGCAGGGGTGGGGGGTGCTCTGTCCTGCCCAGCAAGTCTGCAGCCACCTCATTGCTGGCTTTTCTATGTGCTGACAAAGCACTCTTGTGGTGTGTGTAATTTACATACAGGGAAATGCACAGATCTGAAGGGGTACAATCCGTGGATTTTTTAGGTGCTAGCTGATTTTTATTTTTTGGTGGTAAAATACATACAACATAAAATTTATCATTTTAGCCATTTAAGCTGTATAGTTCAGTGACATTAAGGACATTCGTGATGTGGTACCAGCATCACCACTCTCTACTTACAGACCAATCTCGTGACCCCAAAACGCAACCCCATGTCCTCCCCACTCCTCTCTCCTCCAGCCCCTGGCAACCACTAATCTGCTTTCTGTCTCTATGGATTTGCCTGTTCCAGGTATTTCCAGCAAATTCTTAATCTTTTTTAATTAAAAAAAATTGTGGTAAAATACACCTAACGTAAATGTTATCAAGTTCACCATTTCAGATCGTACAGTTGAGTAGCGTTAAACATGTTCACACGTTGTGCTGCCAGCTTGCAGAACCCTCCAGTGGATTTCAACGCATCCACCAGGGTGCCCTGCCCAGCTTGAGAGCTGCCCAGTACCTCCTTCCCCCATCCAGGAAGCTTCTGACTTATATTCTCAAGGGTTTAATGCTTCTGCTTGTTCATTGTAAAAATCAAGTACTTCTTAGCTTCATTGGAGAAAGATTCCCTTCTTCTGTAGGCATTTCTGGGCTACTCATGATACTTTGTGATGTGACCAAAAATGTCTGAAAGTACGGGTCAGGTGAGCGTGTGACTCCAGGTCTGGGCATCCCTTGCTAGTTGGGGCACAGGCAAGGAGCCAGGGCAAGGAGAACTCTGAGAATCGCAAGATTTAGAGTATATTGGGAGCTTTTTCAAATCCTCATGGAAAGACTGGAACACATCCTTACCCTTCTCTTCTAGAGAGGTCGTACCTGTACGGTCTCCCACCTCCCACCCTTTCTTCCCTAACTGCGTATGCGTATCCTCCCCCATGGAGGGCCACGGTCTGAACGCTTTCCAGTGTGGCAGCGTGCCAGTTGGACATAACATTGTCTGATGGTGGTGACGCCCTAAGCCAGGTGCATGGTGTAAATATCAAGGACTGAAGTCCCATGTTTTATGGCCTGGTAGACTGGGGGGGAGTCGAGGTGCAGGAGTACAAGGTGTCTCAGGAGCTTTTCTGGTCTGTGTTCAGCAGCAGAAAATATTCCAGGTGTTTGCGTTAGGTCACTCCCTTTTTATGTGGAGGACCTGTTGGTTTTGGAAGTCTGACTTATCATGGAAATAACCTCTGGATAGTTACAATAGGTCTTGCACAAGATTTAATGGGAAAGTGGAACAAAACATGAGTGTCGATTCCTGGCGGCTGCCGGTGGCTCTGGGCCAATTTTCCATACCTGCCTCTCCAAGGAGTTGCTTTCACCTGGGTGCATGTGGAACCATGGGGGTGAGGTGGGTGTTGGGAACACGCAGCTTTGAGTCCTGCTTGACATGGACAGTGTGTGGTTTTAGGCTGAGCAGAAAAAAGAACCTGGCCCACTGAGAGTCACCTTGGGCCCTTCCCAATCAGTGGAGAAGTTGTGGACAAAATAATAATAGTAGCCCTGTGCACGCTTATGAAGGAGACTGGGAGGTAGGACAGGTGAGCCCCAGGTTGTGAGTAGAGGGGAAGGGGCCCCCTTATACACCCCAGCCCTGCCACATCCACAAGGAGAGCTGGCGGCCTGGCTGGCGGGGCAGTGGCTGAGCTTTGGGATGGGAACAGGGAGAGTGGGGTCCACCTGGGTGCTGGACAGCGTGGCTCCATTTGGTGGGCTCAGGCCACTTTGGAGCCCATCTCGTCAGATATTGTTCTCTTTTTAACCCGGTTTTCCTTTGATGGATGTCCAGAAAGATATACTGTGTGACATAAAGCACTGATTCCATTTGGTAATCATAACCCTGCAAGATGGGTAGTTTTTAAAACTGGGAAAATAGAGAGCAGCGTGCCCTGTAAGGATAAGAGTTAAAGAAAGCTTTACAAAGGGAAGTAAAGCAGTGTCTGGGGATGGAGTGGGTCCCTCAGTGGCTTCCCACATGCCTCGTTTCCTCCCGAAGCTGAAAAGTCTGTCTCCCCACCCCGCTGAGCCTCCCTGACCTGTGTGCTTTTCCTTTGCAGATGAGAAGAACATCCTGCACATTATGGTCAAAGTGGTGAAGGGCCACCGCCCAGAGCTGCCACCTGTGTGCAGACCGCGGCCACGTGCCTGCAGCCACCTGCTGCACCTCATGCAGAGGTGCTGGCACGAGGACCCGCGGGCACGGCCCACATTCCAAGGTGAGCACCCGCAGAGGGGTTGCTGCTGCACCGTCCTTCTGGTGTCATAGGAGGTGGAGTTGGTGACTGGGACAGGGTTGGGGCCCAGGCAGTGGGAAGCAATATGTGGAAAGACAGGTGGGACAAGATGGCCTGCACAAGCAGATGGGCCACGTACCTGCCTGTGGCCCCCAACACACAGGCAGATGGGGCAGCTGGAACCGAGTGGTCTGCTGCAGCTGTCCACCCCCTGCTCCCAGCCAGGGCTGGATTTGCTGTGCAGGGAGCCTAGAGGAACTGGAAATTTGGTGTCTCAAGTCAGATAGTGATGCATCTTTTAGGAGACTGATGTGGCTGGTGGCTGGGACCTTGCTCTGCTCTTCTCTTGGGGTCTTTACCTCATGCAATAGATGTGTCTTTTGGATGGGAAAGTAACCCTGATGAAATTAAAAGTAATCATGGCATTTAAAACATACAGGGGGAGCAGTGTGAATGGAGTTGGGGGGCTCACCCACCA
>NW_007731811.1:79395-106375 GCF_000696425.1 Galeopterus variegatus | reverse complement strand
GGGATCCGAACCCTCGGACGGGAGCGCTGCCGCGCTTCCCAAGCGGCGCACTATCCAGTGCGCCACCGGGCCGGCCCCCAAACTGCTTTGAATATCAGACGGTGGTAAGATTTTGAAAAGTGAGACCCTCTCCATAGGGGCATTTGGGGGCTCTTGGTGACATTTGTCTGATGTAGTCTTTCATTGGAAGCAAGTTTTATTCATCAAGGTAGATGTAACACCAATTTTTATATTGGAAGAGCAGAATAAACAGGCACTTCCTCCCGTGACTCATCGACCTGTATCCTTAGTCGCTTCTGTTATTTCCAGTGATCAGGTCCCTTGTTTCTTGGGTGGCCTAGTTGGAGGAGGGTTTCTCCACTCAAGGCTGGTCACTTAGGAGATTGCATAGCCTGGTTGAAGTGTTTTGTCCTTTAACTGGAAGCCTTTCCTGCCCTGCTCGAAGCAGGCAGGTGATGGCATGTTGGGCAGCTAGGTTGAGGTCAGCGTCACCCAGCAGGAGGCATCTCACCTCCTGCACTTGGCCAGGCCATGTAGGGCAGGCTGGAGTTTTGCATTTGCAGCAGTGGTTGGTTTCTCTAAGAAGATGGTGAAACCCCCACTCTTTGTAAAGAAGTCCTTTAGGTTAATTATTGACTGTATTCAGCTTGAGGTTCGTGTTAGGAATTTGCATTGAGCCTACTGTGCTCTAAGAGGAGCTGGTTCTATTGCAGACATACAAGGTTGCATCTAAACCTTGAAATAGTTGTTCTACCCGCCCCGCCAAATTTGTTGCTGCTCTCTTAATTGGCTGCTCCTGCCCTGCCCCCGTATTTGCAAGTGCTGGAGAGTAAGGAATAGGATTTTCCTGGGGTCTCTGTGTGCAGCCCCAGCTCTATACCCCTCTGGCTAAGTCTTGCCTCACCTGTTTGAGGGGCAGCACCTCTCCCTCCTGGCACATGGGTCTGCCTTTTTCCAGGATGACTGGAGTCATTTGTGGCCCTCTCCCCATGTTGCACAGGGACCTACCACAGGTATAGGTGTGGGCAAGGCTGATTTTTATTGGCCAGGGCTGCTTGCTGTCCAGGCTGGCTGGGGTCTCCTGGTTTCCTGCCCCAGGATTTATCCTCTCCTTGGCCGTGTCTGGGCTCCTCCACGTAGCAGCTGCTCTAGGTGGTGTGAGCATGTATTTCTGTGCAGGAAAGGTCAGAGCCTTTGCATCCCCTAGGCACCTGTCGAGGCTCCCCGGGGGCAGGGAAGTGCTTGCTGAGGGGACCTACCAATGGGACCTGCTGGTGGTTCACAAGTGACACTTCATTGATCTGAATATCTCCTCCTTATGGGGCTTAGTGCTTCAGGAGGGTCTTGTGGGTGGCTTTGGGGAGATATCTGACCCTCATCAGGGGGTCATGGGGCCTAAGGTGGTGTTTGGGGATGGGTGCTGTTGCCAGTTAGGAGAGAACAAAGTGACCCCAAAGTCTCCCTTCTTCCCCTCCCTGCCCCCAGCTAAGAGGAAGCTCAGAATAACCAAGTGCCTGTCCCGGTCGGTGGTGAATGCTGTGCTGGGCGCCAGCTAGCTGGGGCGAGCCTGAGCAAACCCCGGGTGTGTAGCTGCAGGGCTGACAATCGGACAAGCCCATTCCTTGTCGGTTTTAAAAATAGCAGTGTGGGAACCCCTCTGAGGCTCCCGGGATGCAGCTGGATTGGTGTGCAAAGGCCTGGCAGAGAGGCCTCAGCTAACAGTGGTGAAGCCATATTTCCAGCTGCCTTTTCCAGAAGGTGGTTCCCAGCTTTCTTTTCTGTGGAGCGGAGCTCTTTGTTACCCGAGCAACTCTAACCCCCTTGCCCTCATCCGAGTTTCTCCTTCTGTAGTTCACTGCTTCTCCACCTCCGAAGACCCTGTCTCAGGGGTCTGCTCTTTCCCCTTTCTGAGATACCTACTTCCAGAGGGGGAAACTGCGGCTTCCCTCTCCATCCAACGTGGTCTTCTGGTCCAAGCTGGGAGGAGAGCCCCATGGCTTTTCTATAAGATTTCTTTTAGAAATGATTGGGGTGACAATATTTCTCCCTCCTCCAGTGCTCTCCCTACTCCCCCCTCCTTGAGATGGGGAAAAATGTGCTTGGGCTAGCCCTAAATGAGAAGAAAACTGAATTAAGGTAAATGGTACTGAGAAAGTTAAAAATAGAACCCCAACTGGGTTCTATGAATGCCCAAGAGATTTTCCATCTAGAACCCAAAGCAGGTTCAGGGGTGAGGTGAGGGTGTTTTCTTCCTAATGGCTCAGAAACAGAATTAGCATCCCTTTCCCTCAAGGACGAAGGAGGGGATGGAGATATGGTGACCATGCTACTCAGCTGTGCCTGACCATAGCTACGCTTTAGGTTGTGTTTGAATTGACTAGTTGTCAGGGTGTTCTAGTGGCCCAGAAATGTCCACTTTGCCATTAACAGTAAGAAATGTGGTTTGGTGGGAAGAAATGTGGTGGGAATGCCACCAAGACTTGGCACCAGACAGTTGTGCTTCCCCAGTGCCCCCAGCAGCGAGCTCCTGGACGGGATTGAAAATCTCTTCAGGTCTTAAAATAATGGTAATAACAATAGTTCTCCAGTTCCTTTTGTGTGGCCAGCAACATAAGCCAGAAGCACTACTTAGAGGAAAAAATGTTTTGTTTTTTGTTTTTTTTTGTCTTTTGTCTTTTTTCCGTGTCCGGCAACGGATCGCAACCCTCAGTGTTGCCCCCGTACCGGACCGGGGACCGGCGACGGGATCGCAAGCCTCGGCGTTGCTCCCGCGCCTCGCTCAGCCAGTGAGCGGGAGCCGGTCTGTATGTGGGATCCGAACCCTCGGACGGGAGCGCCGCCGCGCTTCCCAAGCAGCGCACTATCCAGTGCGCCACCGGGCCGGCCCGGAAAAAATGTTTTAACAAAATAATTTCCATTGACAACAAAGCAATCGGCGGCTTCTTTCTGTGCTCTGAGCACTTTTAGATCTCGCTCATCGCTCATCGGAAGTGCCTTTTGCTGCGACTTTACAGAAGGCCCATTTCAAGCTTATTGAATTGCAGATGCTGCCTGCCGACACCCGACCCAGGAAGGGTTGGAGCTTCCGAAAGCCAGTGGCAGCCACTGGGGCACCCCAGGGTGTGGTTCCACGAGTGACTAAAGAAAGGCTGAAAGGTTGGGGCCCTCTGGCCCTGTGGTTACGGATAAATAAGTGGTATGAAGAGTTTCTGTGAATGTGCTTCCCTCTAAACAGTCAAGGCTGGCGTGCAGGGAGCCCCAGCCTCCCCCTCTCCTAATAGGTGGGCCCCTCGCTGGGCAGTCCCTGAACCCCTTCCTGTCTGCCCCAAGACGTAGATTGTGCTGTCTTGAGAAAGTGATTTTGTCCCTGGAAACAATGGCTTATTTTCCAGGATAGCTGATTTTCCTGGACAAAATGTCCCGAAAGGTGTGGCTGGTGAAGGGGGAAATCTTACCCGGTTTTCTTCAGATAGTTGTTTAAAGCCGACTTGGACACCCTTTGGAGATTCAAGCTGGGATCAGCTTTCTGGAGCAAACCAGCAGTGGCAGCTCTTTCTCTAATTTTTATTTTTTAATAATGTAAATGGAGACTTTGTTCTTCTTAATGGGCCTGGGGCAGGCGGGAACTTTCTGCTCTTGGGGTAGTGGGAGGAGGTGTGATCTGCTGCCAGCCGGCAACTGTTAGGGAGTCAGTAGTGAGGTCTGCAGTAGGAAGTCACCTGGGTTTTATGTATTAAGCCCTTTGGGCAAATGGAAGAAAACACTTGCAGAGTGCCTCAGAGCTTCCACTTCAGCCTTAATTTCATTGACTTTGTTCTCAAAGTCAGGTTTGGCTTACAGCAGTCACTCCTGGAATGTCTGCTTAACATGGAAAATGACCCTGGTTGATGACCAGCCTGTAAATATCAGGATTGTCAATTCCTCCCAACCTTCAGACGAGGGTGTGCCTCATGCTTTTTCACACTGGAGGGGTCTCTCTCTCCTGCAGGAGGACTTATGCCAGTGTCACCTGGGTATAGCACCCTGCGAAGGGAGACCCACATGGGTAGGGGAGGGGTGGCAAGCTGGCCACTTTTTTTTTTTTTAAGGAAATAAAAGTCATAGGAAACAGACAAATCACAAAACTGATTCTTAACAAGATATAAAACAGAAGCAGCACCAGATGCTAAGTCCCATCTGCAACAACTTGGGAGTTAGTGACCTCATCAGAGATGGTAGTTGTATCAGTCCTAGTTTAAATAACAAACGGGCCCTCGGCCACAGCCATAGCCATGGCCGTGGCCACGTATCTTCCAGGAGGAAGAGGAGGGAGAGGTCGTTGGCATCCAACCCTCTACTTTCCTTTTTTTCAGATGCTGTTGAGACGGGGAGCAGGGCTGGGAGTCCACTGGCCTTGTCTGGACTGTTGGTCACCAGGCTGGGATGTGTGTTGGAATCTGTCTCCTAGTCTGGCCTCCTGTCGGATCCCAGAGCCTGGCCTGGCCTGTGGCTGTGGGAAGGGGGGTTGGCTGTCCTGGGCCAGGACACCCAGGGCCCCCAAACCTGTCCCTGTGGAGCTTCCCAGGAGGGAAGGCACAGCCCAGGGACCCCCACAGGCCAGCATCGCACTCCTGTGGACATCTTGTTTTCCATTAACTGGTCAATTAACCAAAGTGCTAAGAAAGCAAGCCATGCCTCACTTATTTCTGTTTTGTAGTAATATAATGATTCATTCTTGGTATTTGTTTTACTTGTTCCTAAGGTCAGTGGGATTCTTTGCTTATGGAGTATATTCAAAGAAACTTACTTTACCCCCCCACCCCCCACGATCCCTTGACCTGCTCCTCCTGAGGTGCACCCCCTTCCATGCATGGGGGACTGTCCAGTGCCTCCTGGTGGAGACCCGGGGTCGCTGCTGCCACGTCTCTGTCCTCTTACATCAGTCAATCATCCGGTCCTGTTGATTCTTCTCCAGAATGTGTCGTGTGACTGCGGCTTGCCCCCCTCCCCTCGCCAAGCCTGTGGTCTGCTGGGAGCTGCTCTGCTCAGCCTCGCGCCCGCCCTGGGCTGCTATGCAGGTCATAGCTTCTCTTATTTTCTCCCAGGCCTTCTATGCTGCCCGTCCCCACTCTAACTCAGGGTCCCCCTTAACTCTCCCACAGCCCCCTGAACTTCCCCTTCAGAGTACCTGGACTCTCCACCGTGCTTCTTTTTTCGTGTGATTCTCCGTCTTCTCCCCTAGAAGGTAGATGTCATGAAGGCTGGGAGGGGTCTCTTTTGTCACCAACTCTTCACATGTTCACAAATACCTGTCAACAAATAAACAGTTTGAAACAAAGGGAGGGTAAGGTCTGAGAGTGCTTAACAGTTTGGCTGAAAACGCATTAACTTGGTCTACACGAGGGGCTCTCAGAGTTGGCACTGTTGGCATTTGGGGCCAGGTAATTCTTTGCCTGGGTGTGTCTCATGCATTGTAGTATGTTTAGTAGCATCCTTCAGTGACAACCAGAATGTCTCCAGACGTTGCCCCATGTCCCCTGGGGCAAAATCACCTCTAGTTGAGAACCACTGGTCTACACCTGGGGATCCGAGTTTTCTGAGACAAGAAGTCTCCCCTTGGTGTGTGTTCACCTGGGGCTCAGCTCCCAGCTGTGGGGCTTGCACTGGGGCGGGCAGAGGGGCTGAGACCTCTGAGCCCCTGGTGCTTATATGGGAATTTCCACGGTGGAAGTTCAGCACAGGGGAGGGAATTGTGCTGCAGGTTTTGGTGTTGGGTTCTTTGGACAGATAACTTGTTGCAGGACTGCGGCTTGCCCCCCTCCCCTCGCCAAGCCTGTGGTCTGCTGGGAGCTGCTCTGCTCAGCCTCGCGCCCGCCCTGGGCTGCTATGCAGGTCATAGCTTCTCTTATTTTCTCCCAGGCCTTCTATGCTGCCCGTCCCCACTCTAACTCAGGGTCCCCCTTAACTCTCCCACAGCCCCCTGAACTTCCCCTTCAGAGTACCTGGACTCTCCACCGTGCTTCTTTTTTCGTGTGATTCTCCGTCTTCTCCCCTAGAAGGTAGATGTCATGAAGGCTGGGAGGGGTCTCTTTTGTCACCAACTCTTCACATGTTCACAAATACCTGTCAACAAATAAACAGTTTGAAACAAAGGGAGGGTAAGGTCTGAGAGTGCTTAACAGTTTGGCTGAAAACGCATTAACTTGGTCTACACGAGGGGCTCTCAGAGTTGGCACTGTTGGCATTTGGGGCCAGGTAATTCTTTGCCTGGGTGTGTCTCATGCATTGTAGTATGTTTAGTAGCATCCTTCAGTGACAACCAGAATGTCTCCAGACGTTGCCCCATGTCCCCTGGGGCAAAATCACCTCTAGTTGAGAACCACTGGTCTACACCTGGGGATCCGAGTTTTCTGAGACAAGAAGTCTCCCCTTGGTGTGTGTTCACCTGGGGCTCAGCTCCCAGCTGTGGGGCTTGCACTGGGGCGGGCAGAGGGGCTGAGGCCTCTGAGCCCCTGGTGCTTATATGGGAATTTCCACGGTGTAAGTTCAGCACAGGGGAGGGAATTGTGCTGCAGGTTTTGGTAAACCGTAGAATCGCGGGTGCTCCCCCTTACCTGCTGGCCTTCCTGCATAGGGAAATGTTTTCATAACAGTAAGGGAAACAGAGAGTGGGCTGCAGTCTCAAAGGGGAGACCAGATCAATAAGAAATAGGTGTGTTTTATTGGCTCGGTTTAGGATTCTCTGGCAGGTCAGAAACTGGGAGCAGGCACTGCATGGTTTCCTAGCAGCTGCCGCAGGGCTGGCACTGGGGGGAGCAGGCTGCGCCCCGCTCTGGAAGGTCCAACAGAACAGTGGGAGCAGAGCTGCGACTCTGCATTCTGGAGAAATCACCTGGAGGCTGCCCCTGCCTGCTGGCTGCACAGCCTGTGTGTAGACACCAAAGCCACTCAGTTCCCAGCTGGAACAGTTTGGGTCTCCAGGTGTGATTCTGGACATTTCCTTCAGGAACTTATTATTAAAAAGCAGGTTTTCAGCCCCAACCTGGAACTCATGTCAAAGAATGAGGCCTGGAAACCTGTATTTAGCCAACTTCCTGGGTGCTGTCTATGGGATCTGTGTTTGAGAATTGCTGACCTAGCTCCTCCATGGCTAAAACATGACCTCATGGGAGTCGGCCTTTCCCCCTGAATTCACTCTGAGACTTTTGATCCATAATATGCACGCAGACCTTTGCCCTGGGATTCTTGTCTGTAAAACCACGGGCTGCACCTGGGAGTGACTTAGACCAGGGGCTGGCAGACTTTCTCCCTGAAGGGCCAGAGAATAGATTTTGTAGGCTTTGTAGGCCAGGGGGCCTTGAAGGGCAGAAGCAGCCATGGCCAGTTTATGAATGAGTGGGAGAGACCACCTTCCAGTAAAAGTTTAATTACAAAAACAGGTGGCAGGCTGTGGACAAGTTTGGTGGTTTCTCAAAAGTTTAAACGTAGAACTGCCACAAGATCCAGCAATTCCACTCCTAGGTATATATCCCAAAGAATTGAAAGCAGGGACTGGAACAGGTATTTGTACACTAATTTGTACAGATGTGCAGCATTATTCACAAGAACCAAAAGGTGGAAACAACCCAAGTGACACATCAACAGATGAGTGGGTGCACAAAATGTAATATATGTATTTGGTGGGGTCTTCCCCAACCGTAAAGAGCCAAAAGAGACAGAAGGTAGAAGAGGTTACCGGGGACAGGGAGGAGGAGTTACTGTTTAATGGGTGCAGAATTTTCATTGGGGAAATGAAAAAGTTTTGGTGTAGATAGTGGTGATGTTTATACAACTTTGTAAATGTATGTAATGCTGTTGAGTTGTCCACTTATGAATGGTTAAAATGATAAATACTATGTTGTGTACATTTTACCACAATAAAAAAATTGCTGGCTGGCTGGATTTGGCCCTCGGCAAACCCCTGCTTGAGATTAATAATGTTCCATTAAGGGGCAAGATTGGATTCAGGAATAATTGGGCCAAAGTATTGGGCCTAGACAGAGAAAGTGAGTTGGGTTCTTTGGACAGATAACTTGTTGCAGCTTTTAGAGGAACCTAAACTTCTCTTCCCACATCCCAAGAGAAGAGATCATGAGCACCCACTTCCAGGCTTCGAGACCCCAGGCATTGGCGGGGTGGTACTGGTGGGTACCCCCGTAACTATGAGACTTTCTCTCCCCATCACTCACAGTAACCTCAGCTAGCATTTCTAGCTGCCTCAGGACTGAAGGCTTTGAAAGGCCCAGCATTTAATGATGTGACATTAAAGTGAGCTCCATGTGGGTGTCTCTGAGTAGTTTTCTCTGCCGTTGGAGCTGGATGTCCCCTGGTCTAGGTGCTCTGTGTGTGTGGCTGGGTGACTGCTGCGTTTTCCTCATGCCTTTGAACTTTTTCAGGGAGCGCATAGAACTTTTGGAAGAAGCCAAGAAGATGGAAATGGCCAAGTTCCGCTACATCCTGCCAGTGTATGGCATCTGCAGGGAGCCCGTGGGGCTGGTCATGGAGTACATGGAGACGGGCTCCCTGGAGAAACTGCTGGCCTCAGAGCCACTGCCTTGGGACCTGCGCTTCCGCATCATCCATGAGACCGCAGTGGGCATGAACTTCCTTCACTGCATGAGCCCACCGCTGCTGCACCTGGACCTCAAGCCTGCCAACATCCTGCTGGATGCACACTACCACGTCAAGGTAGGGCCTGCACAGTGCCCACAGGGGCCTCCAGGTCAGGACGAGGTTGGGAAAGGAGGCGGTTCTTCTGGGGGCGGGGGGGCAAGGAAAACCCGGGAGCCAAGGCCTTTCTCAGCATGAGGAAACCCTGAGCTTGTTGTGGTTGGTGTAAACACCACAGGTTGTGTAGCTGGAGGAATCCTGGCACATGACTAAATTCTGGGCACTTTGGAAAAAAGAGCTTATGGATTTATGGATTCTGGTCTTTGTGAATGTCTTATGAAATCAGATTAGAGATCAGAGCATGTATGGACCATGTGAGAGCTCAGGTTCCATGGTAAAGGCATGATTTCCCCTTGGAGGTTCGGCAGGGGGACCGTGGGGTGCTCTGCAGAGGGGCTTCAGAGCCTGGAGAGCAGAATGTTGCATTTGTGCAGGCCTGTGGCTCTGTCTGCTTTTTTTTCCTTCTTTGATGAGTTTATGAAACAGAAACATATGAGGAGTAATATAACCAATAAGCAGGTGCGGCCGCCTGGAGTCAGCAGTTATTGACATTGTCATTTCTGCACCATGGCTGTACTTCCTCGAATGTTTCTCCCTTGGATGGTCTTTGTGTCCAGGGTTGTCCTGTCCACCTCATGGGTGGCGCATGTTTTTATCCCACTTGGGGACATCCACACGCCTGCGGGAGGTCCGGGGCCACATGCTGGTCCACACAATGGGGTTGTGTCGGCCCTTCCTCTGTCACGCACGGAAGCACGTGGGCTTGCAAGCGGGTGAGTGGGAGGGATCTGAGGGCAGGGTCTGGCTCCTGTCCTCTTTGTGCGTGGCACAGGCAAGGTTCTGGCCATGTGCTTCGGTCACTTTGCCATTGTTCCTGGTTGCACAGCACTTCCGGGCCTCTCTGTTGGCCTGGCCAGCAGGAAAGGCCTGAGTTTGGGGCCCAGCCCTGCCCCTTAGCTCTTGATTGGGAACAGGTGAGCAAAGGCCCATGTGGAATGCACACACTGCTCCCTGCGCCCGGCTCTGCAGCTATGCAGGAGCCCCGCTCAGCCAGGCAGAGGTTTTCACTTTGGTCAGGAATTGAAGGTTGTCTCTTAGGTAGGTGTTGCTCAGTAATAGATCTTAGCTAGAAGATGCAAGGACTGTCCTGCTCTGTGACACAAGGAATTAAGATAATGGAGACAGAAATGGTTTCCAGCACCTTCTCACATTCTAGGACCTCTGGGCTTCCTGTTTTCTTGTGGGTGGCATGGTTGGGCTTCACATGTGGGCCCTTTAGTCTCAGCTAACATTTGTGGAGGTCTTCACAGGTGGTGCAGCTCCTGCGGGCTCAGTGATCCAATACGGTCTTTTCTCTCAGAGGTGCAGCATACACAAACAAGGGGAAGTAATAACGTTCCTGCTGTGCGCCAGGGGCTCCACTACGGGACCTGCCCTAGTCTTCACAGCAGAGGCAGAGTGGACGGTGGCCTCTGGCCTTTGATAAGCTGGGGCTTAGAGGGGTTAAATGAGGCTGGAACCTGATTCTGTGGCCTCTGGGCCTTTGATTTCCCATCTGACCTGCTGCTGCTGTATGTTATATGTTCACAAATCCAAGTGGCTAGGACCCAGCAGTGATATAAGGGCAGAGTGGGCAGCTCCTCAGGGTGGGGTGGGCTGTTGCAGGGCTGGGCCTTTCTGCTGTCAGGAGTGAGGGATACAGCTGGGAGGGGACTCTTTAGGTGAAGGAAAAAGTCCAAGAAAAGCCATGGAAGACTGGGATTTTGAGGGGGCAGGGGAAGCAGGAGGCATGGTTGGATTAGGATAGGGGGTGCATGAACACCTTGCCCCCATCTTCAAGGACTGCTGAAGTAGAGAAAGGCAGTGTGGCACGCATGTTCTGGCAGAGGCAGCTGTTGAATGCACACCAACTACTGCCTGGGCTCTCGGGTGTGCTGGACAGGTGTCTGCAGCCGCGGCCGTCATTGTCGTGGCTCTGTCTTGCTCTTTCCCTTCCCACATGGCCCCTGCCTCTCTCCTGACAGGGCATGCGGGGTGTTCATTTGGGGGCAGGGCATATGAACATTCTCTAGAGAACACAGTGACATCTCGCTTCTGAGTGCCGAGGAGGTGATAATACTAACCTCTAGGCTGTGTCAGGGGTCAGTTTTGGGGGCAGGGCATATGAACATTCTCTAGAGAACACAGTGACATCTCGCTTCTGAGTGCCAGGGGGTGATAATACTAACCTCTAGGCTGTGTCAGGGGTCAGCGGCCATAAAGTGCTTCGGGCAGTGCTTCGCACAGTGCCTGGTGGTGTTTTTGTTAAGGTAGACCGTCTTTTCCAAGGCAGGGATGTTGGTGCTCATGGAGGTGTCCTCCCCAACTCTGTTACACAGTAGGCGCTTAATGCTTACCCAGTAAGGAAGTGAGTGCTGTTCTCTGACCATCTGACAAACTGCAGCTTAGTTTCCCTGTAGGTCGTGGCACTGTTGATCTGAAGTTCTGCAACAAGTCCTTTCTCTTCCTCGTAAACATCTGATTTTGGAGGGCTGGTGGCTCCTGGCAGTTTGTTATGGGTGAAGATTCCTTAAAGAGTCCATGTGTCTAAGGGGTCCAGGTGGCCAACAAAGGAGCCGGAAGCCATGGCGGGAACTGTTCTTGCCCCATAGGAAGTGACGCCATGTCCTCGGGGCCGCCCCCCACCCCACATACCCCGTGATGCCCTTCTTAATCAGGCATGTTAGTCAACCCTGAGAAGCCCAAAGACAAGCAGAAAAATGTATTTACATAACATGTTTCTTTTATTCTTAGAAATAGTCGGGTGTGTGGAGGGCAGCAGGGGGCGTGTGTATGATGTTCAGAGAGTCAGCACTTCCATTCCTGAAGACAAAGCTTGGACACTTTGCATATAGACTGGCGGTCAGGTTCCTGGGCAGTTCTCAGTGGACAGCATTTGAAGCCATATGATTGTAACCTGGGATTTTGAAATAAGATCATAAGCTGCCGTTTCACCCCTTCCCTTGCTCAGACGTAGGCCACCTTTTTGTACATAGCATGATCAGAACTGAAGATTTCACAGCAAGCACCTGCTTTGCAAAGTGTGTTAAATATGCTTAATGTTAAATTATACTTTCTCTTACTGACTATTAAAATACTAATTTTAATGTAATCAATTTCAAGTTAAAAATGAAATAACTTGGCTTAAGATCTCAGGCTGTATCTATATATCCAGTTTGCCCGGACCAGACTGTCTTCAAAGGGTTACATGAGGGTTGTGTTCTCCTGTGTCTAAAGAGCTTTCTTCTCCTCTTAGTCTCGTCCAGCTGGACCCCAAAGGTGGAGGGCTGTGAGCTTGGGGGTACCTGGGATACTGGGGCAGAGGCCGGTGGGCAAGTGTGTTTGTAAGTCGTAGCACATTGCCATGGGGTCTGCCATTGAGGGAGCAGAGAGTGAGGGGGCAGCCCCGGGGGCAAGAGGAAAAGGCTGTGAGGGAATGAGCCAGGGCCGGGGCCCAGTCCTGGGAGGGAAGAGGCCCTCAGTGGTTCTGAATTCTGAGTTTGCATTTCATGCCAGGGCTTTTACAGAGAATTTATGCTTCCTTGCTCTTCATCAAGCACATTTTGAAGTGGCTGGCTGTTTCTGACAGCGACAGAGAGAAAGAGAAAATGCTGCAGACCGGGGGGTCCCCACGTGGCTGTTGGTTGTTGAACTCAAACTGCCTCTGTTCGCAAACTTGTTTTGAGAGTCACAGCACATTCTGTCTCCCAGCTTTGAGCTGCTTTACGGATTTGCAGGATCGGATGATGGCTTTACTCTCGGAAATTGGCAATTTCCATATGGGGAGGGGGTGGGGGTTTTCCCAAGGGCTGTGGAGGCCACACACACAACGGCAAGGGGCCCAGGGTTGGCACCTTGCCCTGGTGAGCCTCGGCCAGTATGCAGCACAGCCTGACTGTGGGGATGGGGGACCTGGCCCAGACTCTTTCCCCTTGGCCCCCCATGTGCTCATGGGTCAGTTGAAGACTGAGTCATCAGGGACACCTTAGCTCACCTCCTGGGCTCCGCCAGCCCAGAATTCAAGGCCCAATTCAGCCCTGTTTCCTATCTCTCCATAGTTGTGTCAGAGGAGGAGCCCAAGAGTTAATTAAAAGGCTTAAAAAAATCCACAAGCCTTGAAGGAGAGTAGAAAGGAGCTTTTTCCATGGATCAGAGGAATCCCATTAATGCTAAGGAGCTGTGGCTGAAACCCACCCACAGCTGGCTTCAGAGGGTCTAATTTCCACCTGGAGATGGGGATGTGGGCAGGAAGAGGATGCTCCCCAGAGAAGCATGCATAGGCCCCAGTTGTGGGTTTAAGTGAGCTTTAAGAACACCTCTAACAAAAGGAAACCTGCCTCCTGCCCATGGGTGGGGGAGGGGAGGCATGCTCACTCGGGGAAGAGATGTTTATCAGACTGTAGCTCGATCAGTGTGTTGGTGAAGGAGCCAGCCAGCGTCTGTTGCTCACGACACATTCCAGGTGGAAAGCAGAATGCCCCGTGGAGGTTAGGAGGTGTGTGTTTTGTTTGCTTTAAAGGGCTTCTGAAGGTGTGTTTCCCTTTAAAGGGCTTTAAAGGACCTGCTGCCGCTTGCCTGCCCCCCCTCCCCCCAGCTGGCGGGTTGCATAACCGGATCCTCTAGCAGGCAGACTGTCTCTTCACCAGAAACTCTGCACTGCTTTTCCCTCGATGGCCACTGGGGCTGTTAACCACAGTGGCAAACAGGATGCCTTGTAGAAGCCAGACGACAGTTCGTCTTGAGGGCTCTCTCCTGGTGCATTCCTTCCTTAGAGTGTCATCTTTCTCCCCATCCATCAAGCGTGTCACTCTTAATGCCTCCAGACTTGGTTCTGCCAAGTGTCCATGTTTCCCTGCCTACCTGGGGGCAGGACTGCCTGGAGCGGAAGCACTTGCAGGGGCTTCTGGAAAGCTCTGGGAGCACATCCTGACTCTGCGCAGCCATCTAACACTGCTGAGGGGTGGTATTGATAAAATGTCATTAAGTGTCAGCTTGTGGTATGTCGAGTGACACTGTTAAAGGCTGACTGCTGTGTTGCAGATTTCCGATTTTGGGCTGGCCAAGTGTAACGGACTATCCCATTCACATGACCTCAGCATGGACGGCCTGTTTGGCACAATCGCCTACCTCCCTCCAGAGCGCATCCGGGAGAAGAGCCGGCTCTTTGACACCAAGCACGATGTGTACAGGTGTGTGGCATGCCGTCCCCCAGTTCCTGTGCCTGCAGGGCTGGGGGCTCGGACCCCTTCATTCTTCATGCCCTGAATAGCACCTTTTGGAAAGGCTCCTCAATGCCCATCAAATATGGGGTTCAGTCCAAATGAAAGGGGTGCATGCTTGTTGACTTTGGGGTTTTTAGCCAGTGGGTACAGGTTCCCCCAGGGATACAAGAGACATTTCTTTCCTGTGGGTGTTGCTGGCTGAGGATGGAGAAGTTGCTGTTGGTGCCAGTTGGAGCCAGTTACGTAACCAGACTGGCAGCTCCTGCACTGTGAATGCTCTGGCGTGCTTATGAAATGTGGGTTTTATGGCTTGCCTGTTGGAAGAACCTGCTGCTTTAAGTGGACCATGGTCTATATACATGTGGATTTGGGCTCTCCAACATTCAGTCTCCTCTGTGTTTTGTGAAGTAAGCAACTTACATTTCCTAATGTCATTTACCTTTGATGGAGGAACGTCCACCAGAGAGGCTATTCAGTGGATTTCTGTACCTAGAGAACAGTCCCCGAGTCACTTGGTCCCTTCCTTTTTCACATTGTGCAGGTCTTAGTCACACAGACTTCTTGGAGAAGAAAAGAGGGAAGGGAGTGTCACCAGGCACCGAAGCCTCTCATTGTGGCTGTTGCCCTGCGCATTGTGACTCCCACCCCAGCTTCCACTGCCTGCAGACCTGGCGGACGGGTTTGACAATCGCCATTGTGCCTGTGCTTAGCTTTGCCTTTGAGTGCTGAGTCTCTGGAGAATGGCACTTCAGGGACTAGTCACAGCTTGTTGAATTTGGGGAGAGTAAGACACTCTTTATTTTAGAGTCGAGAGTTCCAACTTTTGAACTTGCAGATTTCTGTTGATTTTCAATGGTGAATTCTTGTGCCTATGTCAATTTAGTGCTCAGGGGTGGCTCAAGTTTTGGACTCCTGTTTTTTGTTTTGTTCTGTTTTTTTTAAAACATTTATCAGATTGGGCTTTTTTTTGGTGTATCCAGAGTAATTTATATATATGCCCAAACAGCTGAAACATCAGGATTGCCTCCTGATGTTTTCTGTGCACTTTCTTTAACAACCCTCTGATGAAATCTAAGTGAGCCTCCGTCAGGAATGTTTTCATCAGAACCTGAATCTGTGTCTTCAAGGAATGCAATCATAGGAGAAGAGAGAGGGACATGAATTGCCTACCATGTATTCAGCCATTTATTTAGCAAATGCCTGAGTACCTGCTCTGTGCCCAGTGCTTGCAAGAAAGGGTGGTAAACCAGCAGACAGGGCCATTGTCCCTGAGAGCTTCAGGTCCCGTGATAGCACAGCACCCCTTGAGGGATCCCTCGTGTGGCTTGAAGACTTGCAGGTCAAGTGGCAGCGTTATGTCTGTTGTTGAATATCTCAGCTATCACGTGACAGGTCTCACCACAAGTGTTTTCTCTTTTTAACAACTCACGGGAAATATCTCAATGTTATCTCTCTCTCTCTTTTGAAGGCTTCAGAGGGGTTTTCTTTAAACTTGTCACTATGCATTGGAGCTTTTGACTTTATCTGGGGTTCCAGCTCACAGATACTAATGTCCTGGTTTCTCTTCCAGCTTTGCCATTGTTATCTGGGGTGTGCTTACACAGAAGAAACCATTTGCAGGTAAGTGGACCTGTCTTTGAGGTGTAGTGTATTTGTCTTTCCTAGAATAATGGGGGATTCTGGGAATAATGTACTTTCTCTGTCCTTAAACAGTACCTGTGATCACGCTGCCATGTGTGCTATGCTGCTCTGGGCCTTGAAGCCAGAACAGCAGGGGTGGGGGGTGCTCTGTCCTGCCCAGCAAGTCTGCAGCCACCTCATTGCTGGCTTTTCTATGTGCTGACAAAGCACTCTTGTGGTGTGTGTAATTTACATACAGGGAAATGCACAGATCTGAAGGGGTACAATCCGTGGATTTTTTAGGTGCTAGCTGATTTTTATTTTTTGGTGGTAAAATACATACAACATAAAATTTATCATTTTAGCCATTTAAGCTGTATAGTTCAGTGACATTAAGGACATTCGTGATGTGGTACCAGCATCACCACTCTCTACTTACAGACCAATCTCGTGACCCCAAAACGCAACCCCATGTCCTCCCCACTCCTCTCTCCTCCAGCCCCTGGCAACCACTAATCTGCTTTCTGTCTCTATGGATTTGCCTGTTCCAGGTATTTCCAGCAAATTCTTAATCTTTTTTAATTAAAAAAAATTGTGGTAAAATACACCTAACGTAAATGTTATCAAGTTCACCATTTCAGATCGTACAGTTGAGTAGCGTTAAACATGTTCACACGTTGTGCTGCCAGCTTGCAGAACCCTCCAGTGGATTTCAACGCATCCACCAGGGTGCCCTGCCCAGCTTGAGAGCTGCCCAGTACCTCCTTCCCCCATCCAGGAAGCTTCTGACTTATATTCTCAAGGGTTTAATGCTTCTGCTTGTTCATTGTAAAAATCAAGTACTTCTTAGCTTCATTGGAGAAAGATTCCCTTCTTCTGTAGGCATTTCTGGGCTACTCATGATACTTTGTGATGTGACCAAAAATGTCTGAAAGTACAGGTGAGCGTGTGACTCCAGGTCTGGGCATCCCTTGCTAGTTGGGGCACAGGCAAGGAGCCAGGGCAAGGAGAACTCTGAGAATCGCAAGATTTAGAGTATATTGGGAGCTTTTTCAAATCCTCATGGAAAGACTGGAACACATCCTTACCCTTCTCTTCTAGAGAGGTCGTACCTGTACGGTCTCCCACCTCCCACCCTTTCTTCCCTAACTGCGTATGCGTATCCTCCCCCATGGAGGGCCACGGTCTGAACGCTTTCCAGTGTGGCAGCGTGCCAGTTGGACATAACATTGTCTGATGGTGGTGACGCCCTAAGCCAGGTGCATGGTGTAAATATCAAGGACTGAAGTCCCATGTTTTATGGCCTGGTAGACTGGGGGGGAGTCGAGGTGCAGGAGTACAAGGTGTCTCAGGAGCTTTTCTGGTCTGTGTTCAGCAGCAGAAAATATTCCAGGTGTTTGCGTTAGGTCACTCCCTTTTTATGTGGAGGACCTGTTGGTTTTGGAAGTCTGACTTATCATGGAAATAACCTCTGGATAGTTACAATAGGTCTTGCACAAGATTTAATGGGAAAGTGGAACAAAACATGAGTGTCGATTCCTGGCGGCTGCCGGTGGCTCTGGGCCAATTTTCCATACCTGCCTCTCCAAGGAGTTGCTTTCACCTGGGTGCATGTGGAACCATGGGGGTGAGGTGGGTGTTGGGAACACGCAGCTTTGAGTCCTGCTTGACATGGACAGTGTGTGGTTTTAGGCTGAGCAGAAAAAAGAACCTGGCCCACTGAGAGTCACCTTGGGCCCTTCCCAATCAGTGGAGAAGTTGTGGACAAAATAATAATAGTAGCCCTGTGCACGCTTATGAAGGAGACTGGGAGGTAGGACAGGTGAGCCCCAGGTTGTGAGTAGAGGGGAAGGGGCCCCCTTATACACCCCAGCCCTGCCACATCCACAAGGAGAGCTGGCGGCCTGGCTGGCGGGGCAGTGGCTGAGCTTTGGGATGGGAACAGGGAGAGTGGGGTCCACCTGGGTGCTGGACAGCGTGGCTCCATTTGGTGGGCTCAGGCCACTTTGGAGCCCATCTCGTCAGATATTGTTCTCTTTTTAACCCGGTTTTCCTTTGATGGATGTCCAGAAAGATATACTGTGTGACATAAAGCACTGATTCCATTTGGTAATCATAACCCTGCAAGATGGGTAGTTTTTAAAACTGGGAAAATAGAGAGCAGCGTGCCCTGTAAGGATAAGAGTTAAAGAAAGCTTTACAAAGGGAAGTAAAGCAGTGTCTGGGGATGGAGTGGGTCCCTCAGTGGCTTCCCACATGCCTCGTTTCCTCCCGAAGCTGAAAAGTCTGTCTCCCCACCCCGCTGAGCCTCCCTGACCTGTGTGCTTTTCCTTTGCAGATGAGAAGAACATCCTGCACATTATGGTCAAAGTGGTGAAGGGCCACCGCCCAGAGCTGCCACCTGTGTGCAGACCGCGGCCACGTGCCTGCAGCCACCTGCTGCACCTCATGCAGAGGTGCTGGCACGAGGACCCGCGGGCACGGCCCACATTCCAAGGTGAGCACCCGCAGAGGGGTTGCTGCTGCACCGTCCTTCTGGTGTCATAGGAGGTGGAGTTGGTGACTGGGACAGGGTTGGGGCCCAGGCAGTGGGAAGCAATATGTGGAAAGACAGGTGGGACAAGATGGCCTGCACAAGCAGATGGGCCACGTACCTGCCTGTGGCCCCCAACACACAGGCAGATGGGGCAGCTGGAACCGAGTGGTCTGCTGCAGCTGTCCACCCCCTGCTCCCAGCCAGGGCTGGATTTGCTGTGCAGGGAGCCTAGAGGAACTGGAAATTTGGTGTCTCAAGTCAGATAGTGATGCATCTTTTAGGAGACTGATGTGGCTGGTGGCTGGGACCTTGCTCTGCTCTTCTCTTGGGGTCTTTACCTCATGCAATAGATGTGTCTTTTGGATGGGAAAGTAACCCTGATGAAATTAAAAGTAATCATGGCATTTAAAACATACAGGGGGAGCAGTGTGAATGGAGTTGGGGGGCTCACCCACCAGGTGCTGACAGCTCTGCTCTGGGGCATCTGGCAGGTGGAGTTCCCCTGAGGAAGGCTTCTGCTTTGAGTCTGGTGAAACCTGCCATGGTTGTCGATGGGAGGCCCAGGTGGGGCTTCTCTGCTGAGCTTAGCCTGGGACACGCTGCCTGAGAAGTTACGAGGCTGATGGTGCCCAGCTCATCCTCTGCTACGAAGAGGCTTTGGGGTCCCCAAAGTCAATGTTTGAGTAGAGTGTGTGTGGGATGATGTGTATCTGAGTGACATGCCCACTTTTGTTTCCTCCCCAAAAGAAATTACTTCTGAAACTGAGGACCTGTGCGAAAAACCTGACGACGAGGTGAGAGAAACAGCTCAAGACCTGGATGTGACACCTCCCCCAGAGCCCAAGAGCGAGGTAACGGGGATCTTCTCACAGGCATCTCTGTTTCCTCAGCTTCAGCGGTAGGATTTTCCAAACTGACTCCTTTCTGTAAGTTCTCTTGCCAGCCTGGATGCTCGCTTTCCCTTCCGAGCCCTGCCCTGTGCCCAGCTCCACTGGAAGTTAGGTCCCTCGGCAGCTCCAGACTCATCTGTCTGGCTGTGTCCCCGTCCCCACCTCCCATCTGTGATCACGCATGAACATAGAGGGCTCACACTGGATATTAAATAGCCAATTGTCAGACACCCTTTGAACCATGGGGATCCGAAGGCCCCAGCCCCTGCTGGGCCCAGATAGGGAGAGAGATCTGGTGGTGTGGGTGTCTTTGCACCCTGCTTGGTGACCTGGTCACTTTTTAACTCTTCATAGTGGTTTGTTCTTTTGACTGTCACACAGGTTACTTAAGATGTAATGAGAAGTCCAGGCGCTAGGGCTCGCCGAATACCCTTTCAGGCAATAAGAGGGTAGCAGACTTGTAAAGTGTGGCTTGATAAACCATCTTTATGATGCGTTATCTGGTATTGGGCAATTTCTCCCAGGCCATCAGTGTAATGTCAGGAGATAAGTAAATGTTTATGGGGCACCCACAGTGAACATGAAGGGACATGGTGTGCATGTGACAGTCAGGAGTAAAGGTGCCGGGGGAGGCAGCCGTGAAGAGACAGGCCTGGCGTAGATCAGAAGAAAGGCAACCTGCAAGTGGGCGTGGCCCAGGGCACTAGGCCCCAAGGTCAGAACACTCAGCAGAGTCTTCCCACCTCGAAGCCTGCTAAGCAAGACCTGTCACAAGGACCCCATTAGTGTATTTTGGGTTGGATCACACCGTGTCGCCATAGCCAGGCCCACCCCTCGTCCTTGTCCACACACAGCCCCATGTAAGCGAGGCTTACATGACCCCGAAGGTGAGGTCGCAGTTGTTGACAAAGTCAGAGAGGGGGACCCGGGCCCAATCCCACCTCCTCCCTTGTTCCTTCCTACTGCTGACCTGCTGTGGGGGACGAAGTCCAGCCACTTGGGTTTCATGTTCTTGCAGCTTGTTCATGGTCCGCCTTCTGTCTGGGTGATGCTGCCTGCGGTGCCGCTGAGCAGGTGGCATCCAGAGCAGCACCTGCTGGGTTTTCCATGTCTGTGAAGTCAGTCTTTCCTCACGGTGTCTGTGCTGGACAGACCCAGCAGAATGACTGCAGCCCTGAGTCTCTTGGCTCCCTGGTGTGCTGCATGCATTTGGTCACAAATTGTTACATTGTCTGTGCTGCTTATCAGTGATGCTCACCTTCTTTCCTTCTTTGTCCCCTGCTTCCGCGTGGTTCACCAGTTCTTCTGTGTCTGTGCGTGGATGGGCCACACTGGGTGCGGTGGAGTCTCCACTCAGCTCCTGCTTCTCCCTCTTGGCAGGTGGTGCCTGTGTCCACGCGCCTCAAGCGTGCCTCTGCCCCAGCCTTTGAGAACGACTACAGCCTTTCTGAGTTGCTGTCGCAGCTGGACTCTGGCATTTCTCAAACCATCGAGGGCCCCGAAGAACTCAGCCGCAGCTCCTCCGAATCCAGGCTCCCATCATCTAGCAGCGGCAAGAGGCTCTCGGGAGTGTCTTCTGTCGATTCTGCCTTCTCTTCCAGAGGGTCCCTGTCGTTGTCTTTTGAGCGGGAGCCTTCCACAGGCGGTAAGTAAAGGACACCCTTGTGTCCTGAGAACTGATGGGCTTGGTGGGCAGAGTGTGTCAGAATTAGGGCACATCAAGCGTCCAGTTTCTTGACCTGTCAGTGATTCTTCTTTGTTTTCTCCCCCTTAACCAGTTGATTTTGGGTGTTGGTGATTTAGTTGGTTTACTGAATGCAGATCTAGAGCTGCACGCTAGCTGTTAGGTGGTCACTCAGCATGTTACCTGTCAGTGATTCTTCTTTGTTTTCTCCCCCTTAACCAGTTGATTTTGGGTGTTGGTGATGTAGTTGGTTTACTGAATGCAGATCTAGAGCTGCACGCTAGCTGTTAGGTGGTCACTCAGCATGTGTATCAGTCCATTTCTATTGCTGTAACAAAATACCTGGAACTGGGTGATTTGTAAGAAAACAAAATTTGTTGCTTACTGGTTCTGAGGCTGGGAAGTCCAAAGTCCAGGAAACACATCTAGTGAGGGTCTTCTTTGGTGGTGGCTTTACAGCAATGCAGAGTCTTACATGGCAGAAAATGGCAGAGCAAAGAGAGACTCTGATGCGCTCTCCTTTTGAAGCCCTCAGGACCACACCTGACCACCATTATCAATCTGTTTTCTACAGCCTGGTCCTACAATCCAATCACCTCTTCAAAGCCCCACCTTTCAGTTACCATGATAAGATTTCGCATCTTCCACTGTCACAGTGGGGACCAAGCCTCCAACACATTAAACTTGGGGGAAACAGAATTCAATCCATAGTAGTGTATGAGGGGAGAGGCCATGCCACGCATCTGCAGTGGAGTCTTGCCTGTGCCAACACAGGGCCAGAGGCTAACCCCCACCTGCAGATTGAAAAGCCTGAGTCCCGTCCAGTGAGCCCAGTGACGAATCAAACCCCACACCCTGGAGTTCACTCTGTCGTGTGGGTGCGGGCCTATACCCCATTTCTCGGCAGTGCCCGGAAGCACCCCCACACTCCTCGGTCACTGTTGGCCCGTGCCTTATGATGTTTTGGTTTGGTTTTCCTTGAAGGTTGTAACACCCTGGCCATGCTTGTGAATTGCCTGTTGGGGTGGGGCCCTTCCCAGTCAGCCAATCTTATCTTTTTATGTTAATTTTGATGGGTTTTCTTTTCAGAAGATGCTTTTTTTTTTTCTGTCCCTGCCCCACCAACTTGGGGATAAGATGTGGTCCTGTCCTGTCTGTGCTGTAGCTCCGTTAGGAAATGTGGATGTTTACACTCACAGCCACAGTGCAGGGAGGCCGAGATCTCCAGAGGGAGGGGCATTTGTTTTTCCTGGTGGATTTGGGACATCCTCTTAAAGGAGAGGACTTTTCCTGGATCATACAGGCCTCCTGGGACTTTTAGAGTAGAATATTAGGGGCAAAAGAGGCCATTTTGGTTTATGGAAATGCCCCACAACCGCAGAGGGTGGAGAAAACCCGGTTTGGTGGGAGATAAGCAGTAAGTAATGGAAGAAGAGAGTTAGGGCTAAGCCAAAGGCTACAGAAAAATGTATCACCATCTCCCATGGAGAAATATAGAACATTCTTTTCGGGTCTTATACTCTCAAATAACATCTTGTGTTCATGCTTGAGATAGCATTACTGGCTGGCCCAACTCAGAATGCCAGTGTTAAAACACCAAGTCCGAGTGGTGGATTCCATTTTCCTAACAGCACGCCACACTCCTACCTTCTGTTTGAGTCCCCATGAGACTATTTCATGTGGGGCAGGAGAGTCTTAATTCATGCGAATCAGAACTCCAAACAATGCAGTAGGATTTTTGTGTTAAATAGAACGTTTTCATCCTGAATCCCGGGCTGACAGTCCTTCTGAAATGAGAGGTTGGTCCTTTGAGGATTATCAAAGAAGACATCCCTTGTGGTATCCCTAGGACAGGAGGTGCAATTTTGAGGTCAGGCTGGGAGCTGGACCGTCCCCTTCTGGCTCCAGGCAACAGCTTTGCTGGTGGGTGGGCCTTGGAGGGGTGTCCATGGGGTGGGAGCTGTCAAAGCTTTCAGGTGGAGAATGGCTCCTGCCTGGTCTTTTTAGTCTGTGCCTTTTTCCATTTCTTTTTTAAATGAAGGCATGTTAGCCGTTGTTACCATTTCTAAGCATCAAGCAGGGCTCTGAGTTTTACATCCTTTAATCAGAACTCTGCAGGACAGCTAGAGTGATTTTCATTTCACAAATTGACCTAAGAGCACCTTGGAGACATTAATAGACCTGCCCAAGGCCTCCCCACTAAATCTAAAATGAAATAAAGTAGCATGGACAGCACCTGTCCCTGTTGAGTGCCCTGAGGCATGGGTCACATGGGGACAGCAGCCAGGCCTTCAGAGGTGAGCAGCTGCTCACCATTGCCTCTCCCCACAGATCTGGGCACCACAGATGTCCAGAAGAAGAAGCTCGTGGACGCCATTGTGTGTGGGGACACCAGCAGGCTGATGAAGATCCTGCAGCCGCAGGATGTGGACCTGGTGCTAGACGGCGGCGCCAGCCTGCTGCATCTGGCCGCGGAGGCTGGGCGGGAGGAGTGCGTCAAGTGGCTGCTGCTCAATAATGCCAACCCCAACCTGACCGACAGGAGGGGTGCCACCCCGCTCCATGTGGCTGTGGGGAGGCGGCTGCGGGGTGTCGTAGAGCTCCTGCTGGCCCGGAAGATCAGCGTCAATGCCAAGGATGAGGACCAGTGGACGGCCCTCCACTTTGCAGCCCAGAATGGGGATGAGTCCAGCACACGGCTGCTGCTGGAGAAGAACGCCTCTGTCAACGAGGTGGACTTCGAGGGCCGGACGCCCATGCATGTGGCCTGCCAGCACGGGCAGGAGAACATCGTGCGCATCCTGCTGCGCCGAGGCGTCGATGTGGGCCTGCAGGGCAAGGATGCCTGGGTGCCGCTGCACTATGCTGCCTGGCAGGGTCACCTGCCCATCGTCAAGCTGCTGGCCAAGCAACCAGGGGTCAGTGTGAATGCCCAGACACTGGATGGGAGGACGCCCCTGCACCTGGCAGCCCAGCGAGGGCACTACCGTGTGGCCCGCATCCTCATCGACCTGTGCTCTGATGTCAACGTCCGCAGCCAGCTAGCACAGACACCCCTGCATGTTGCCGCAGAGACAGGCCACACGAGCACCACTAGGCTGCTCCTGCATCGGGGTGCTGGCAGGGAGGCAGTGACTGCAGAGGGTTGCACCGCCCTGCACCTGGCTGCCCGGAATGGACACCTCGCCACCGTCAAGCTGCTCATTGAGGAGAAAGCCAGTGTGCTGGCGCGGGGGCCCCTGAACCAGACGGCCCTGCACCTGGCTGCCGCCCATGGGCACTCAGAGGTGGTGGAGGAGCTGGTCAGCGCTGATGTCATCAACCTGTCCGACGAGCAGGGGCTTACCGCACTACACCTGGCTGCCCAGGGCAGGCACGCACAGACGGTGGAGAAACTGCTCAAGCACGGGGCTCACATCAACCTGCAGAGCCTCAAGTTCCAGGGCAGCCAAGGCGCCACCACCTCCACACTCCTCCGGCGAAGCAAGACCTAGCCTGCTGCCTGTGGAGACCAGGGTCTGTGTGGGGCTAATGTCCTGTTGTGCTCCTTGTGGGGATGGAATGGTGCTGCGCTGGGCCATGCCACATACCCCATAGGTGGCTTGTCAAAACACTGTCCGAGCGGAGGCTGGTGGACAAGGTGACGAGGGTGCCATCAGGAGCTGGATGACTACTGATGTCCGTGTTGCTCCCCATGTGAAGTTGGTGCAAATGCACTTGGCGGTCAACCCATCCACTGATCACAGCGCCTGGTGCTGGAAGGGATGATGGATGTGTCAGAATCATTTCGTTGTGCTCCTCATAGGCCGCTGATGTTGGTCCTGTAGTGACAAAGCCTGGGCAAGGACGAGTCCATGCCATCCTGCAGCGAGCCACCTCTGACTGCTCGAAGCAGGTGCAGGAGGAACTCTGATCTGCATCCACAGCGGTGGGCAGGGAAGCCTGTCCCAGAAAGTTTCAGTGTGATTCTTGTTTGTAGAATATCTTTAATAGATGAACGCCATGTCAGCATTGCTTGAAACATGTTTAAAATGTTTATAACATTGGGTAGTCTAGCCTGTGAGGAATGACTCTAAAGAAACAGGGTTGGCTTTAGAAACGAGTGATGATGTTTTATGTGGTACGAGGTGAACAGCAGCAGCTGGTGGTGTTGGGACACACATGTGGCCAGCTGTTTCATATCCCAGTGTGTCCTCTGGTCAGTCCTCGGGGGTGGCCACACATGCCACAACCACGCTTGCTGCTGCTGTTCATTTCTTGTTGCGTAAAACGTTTTTGGGACTCGAGAGCCACTTACATAAAAATCAATAAAAGCTTGAAATCACTTCAGTTTTGGAATAACATCAGTAGTACCGACTTAGACGAGCCACTCCCCTGGTTTCTGCCCAGCTCTCTGTGTTGGTAAGGTGGCTGTGGTACTGGGGGTGTCGTTCTGGGGTCTCAGGGATTTTCTGACCGCTTTGCCAGTGGCTCCCCTGTGCATTGTCGCCTGGGCAGTTTGGGCCAACTCCCGGGTGGCTCTAGGAAATCTGGCACTCGAGGATTTGAGATGTGATCGTCTAGCCTTGTTACTTCATGGTTACATGTGTCCCATGTGGTGCCTTATAGATACTGTTTTTAGAATAAGTTTGTTGCAGAATGTGACCCTGTGTGTAAACATGTACCTGGCCTGGCGCAGGACACAGAGATTGATATTAATGTACTGTGTATGTTAATATGAATCTGTGGACAGGGATACTTCTTTTCTATGACAGGAAATATCCAGACTGTTTAGAACTGGCTATGTTTTAATATGCCTCGTGCTTTTACTGTGTTAACGCTACTGTTATGTAGAATACGTGGAATACCAGACAAAATTTACAGTTCTGTTTGATGTCAATAAAGCAAGTACTTGTCGACTTTTTTGAAGTCAGTGAGACTACTTTTTCTTATAAATGAGCTTGAATAATCTGATTTCTGAAAACCAGAGGTTTGAGGCAGTGATGTGTGTGGTTTGGAGGTGCCTCTCTGGGAGAGTGTCCATGCACTGAATGAACCTGTGACGTGGGGGACACAGGAAGCAGAGGATGGGCTCAATGTCCCTCTTCCTCAGCCTGGGCCCTTCCTTCCCATGTGTGGTCCAGCAGGAGATAAGGTCGTCTTGATGAAAGAAGCTCTCAGCACCAGAGTTCCTATTTCTTTTTAAGTGTTTATGATTCTTATGTTCATCTGCTAGCTTTGTATTTTGAAATAATTTCATATAACAGAAAAGTTCCAAGCATAGCACGTAGAACCTGGGCGTAGCCTTCATCCGGGTTCCCCATTTGCTTACGTTTTATCTTACCTGCTGCTTATTCTTTTCTTTCTCATCCACCTGCCAGAGAGCAGGTTGCAGACAGTGTGCCCCGTTACCCCGAAATACTTCAGTGTATTTCCTAAAAACAAGGACTTTCTCCTACATGGCCTAGTCTACCCTAATTCTTTTCTTTCTCATCCACCTGCCAGAGAGCAGGTTGCAGACAGTGTGCCCCGTTACCCCAAAATACTTCAGTGTATTTCCTAAAAACAAGGACTTTCTCCTACATGGCCTAGTCTACCCTTTAAAATCAGAAAACTGACATTGGTACAATATCACCATCTAACCCACAAATCCTTTTCAGATTTTGCTGATTGTTTCAAAAATGTCCTTTATAGGAAAAACAAAAAAAACAAACCAAAGCAAAAAACCCCGACAACAATAAGCAACTCTTCCCTTTCTGATCCAGGATCCCATTGTATTTAGTCATCGTCACATTTCCAGTTTTCTTCAGTCTTCAGTTCCTTAATCTTGTCTTTCATGACCTTGACTTCTTGGAGGAAGTATGCGTGTCCTCAGTTTAGGATTGTATCATTTTCCTCGTGATTTGATTTAGGTTATGCATTTTTGGCAGAATTGCCATAGGCATGATGTGGTGTATAAAGTAGAGCTTTGCCCTCTCCCCTTTAAATTTTTTATTGAAAACAATACACAGTCATCGGTTCCTATTTAATCCATGGGTTATACTCATTATTATTTGTTTTGATGCTCATGGTGTCCAGGATCTGGCCACTCTGAGGCTCCTGTGCTCCTTTGACACCTCCCACCTTTCCTTGAGCACTTCCTTGCTTTCTGACCCATGAGGCCTCCAGGTTCTTTCCCCCACCATGGCCTCACCAAGGAAACTGGTTTCTTTTAGCAGAGGATGGCACTTAGAAACCAAGCTCTGGGCTCTGGGGGTGTGTTCATTGTTTCTGGGTGTTGCTGCTTCTATGTCCCCTGCGCAGGCACCTCTAGGAAGTGTGT
>NW_007731811.1:77044-79297 GCF_000696425.1 Galeopterus variegatus | reverse complement strand
ATAGGCATGATGTGGTGTATAAAGTAGAGCTTTGCCCTCTCCCCTTTAAATTTTTTATTGAAAACAATACACAGTCATCGGTTCCTATTTAATCCATGGGTTATACTCATTATTATTTGTTTTGATGCTCATGGCGTCCAGGATCTGGCCACTCTGAGGCTCCTGTGCTCCTTTGACACCTCCCACCTTTCCTTGAGCACTTCCTTGCTTTCTGACCCATGAGGCCTCCAGGTTCTTTCCCCCACCATGGCCTCACCAAGGAAACTGGTTTCTTTTAGCAGAGGATGGCACTTAGAAACCAAGCTCTGGGCTCTGGGGGTGTGTTCATTGTTTCTGGGTGTTGCTGCTTCTATGTCCCCTGCGCAGGCACCTCTAGGAAGTGTGTGCATATAACTTACGTGTGTGTGTGCGTACATATCTCTATGTCTGTTAGAAACCGTGGCTTCATACCAGTGCCCGCAGCTGCAGCCTAGTGCCCCAGGGGTACTCCTGCTCATCCGTGCTTATACCTCCTTTCTCTGACAGTGAGAAGCTTGGCTCCCGTTGCCCTCCTGTGTGTGTGCTCGCTCATTCTGTTTGAGACCTGCCTCCCAGCCTTGCTGGCTCCGCCTCAGCCCCGCTGTGCCCAGCAGCCTTACCAGCTGGGTTCCCTGGCCCTGCAGAATGGCAATTCTTTCTGAAAGTCTTTCATGCCAGGAATCAAGGCCTGTTTCCTTTTTCTTCCTAAAATTGCCATTTGGCTTAATTCCGCCTTTCCTCCATTTAGGTACCTACGTCATCTCTTCCCATCTAAAATAGTGATAATTTAATAATGTTCATGTTTTTTCCTTTACTGCCTGGCAAGTTCAGACATTTTTTTCTCTTTTCTCTCTGATCCCTTTTGCAAGCTTTTTCATTCAGGGGTGTCTTCTGGTTTGAGGGTTGAATTGAACTTTTCTTATCCACTTGAGGAAAAAATGCACCTTTATTTCTGGGAGGAAACAAAAGTGAGTCTTGGGCTTCATGTACTCAGTGGTTGCTCTGGGCTGAGGGTCCCTTAGGACACATCCAGCTAGTCTCTCCAGGGCCCTAGCCCTGAGCAACATCAGAGAGGCGATACCAGCCCACCTTCAGCAGCTCTGAGATGTGGAGAGGTGAGGTTCCAGGAGAGTGGTTCTCTCTGACTGGAGCAGGTGAGATGCCAACCATGTGCTCACACGCCCGTACCCAGGACCGTGGCCCGTCCTGCTTACTGCAGCCCTCCCAGCAGGCTGGGGATAGGGTTGGATCTGGGGGGATGCAGTTCCAAACGTTCCCTTGTTACTGACCAGGACATCCGGGTTGAGGACAGTCCAGCAAAAGTAGTAGCCAAGGACTCCACCCCAGCCCTCTGGCTCTGTCCTGCTGTTCTTCACACCTCCACACTTCTGGACACAGATAGCTTGGGGCCCTGTGATGCTTTTTCCTATGCCCTCCTCTCCTCTGCTGCAGCTGTGGGGCGCAGGCATAGGGCGATTTCACTGTCAGCACACCTGAACACACACTGAAGCTGTGCCCTCGGAGTGCACAGAGGAGGAGCGCCTGGCCCATGATGGGCATGTCCCTTCTACCTCTGTGGTTTCACAACTCTGTGTCCTACAAATCTTGGGAAATGTTGGGCCTGGTGCAAGGTCCCTCACTGGGTAGAGGGCAGCAGCCACCAGCCTCGTGGTGCTTACCGTGATGCCAACAGCACGTGTGCCTGTGCACCTGAGGGCTGCCTTAGCAGACAACTGGCTTACCACTGGCCAGTCAACTGCCTGGGCTGATTGGCCAGGAGTTGCTGTCATCTTCCAGGTCACTGAACCTGATTCCAGTTCCCAGGGGCCTGTTTGCCAGGGGCATTCGCAGTGCCAAGCATTAGCTGCTGCTTTCAAGAGTGGGTGTGTGAGGGGTGGTGTGGCGGCTTCCTTCTGGCACCGCGAAGGGAGCAGGCACGTGCAGAAGGCGACATTCAGAGGAGAGGATCCTTGCCCCGAAGCTTGCATTTTGGGTGCCAGGTTCTGAAATCTGGTACTGTGAGCCCTCGGCAAGTTTTCCTCCCTCCTTTCCTTTCACATTCAGAGGAGAGGATCCTTGCCCCGAAGCTTGCATTTTGGGTGCCAGGTTCTGAAATCTTGTACTGTGAGCCCTCGGCAAGTTTTCCTCCCTCCTTTCCTTTCTCCTTCTCTTCTTCCTTCTCTTCTTCCTTCTCTTCCTTCCTCCCCTCTCTTCCCTCCCTCCCTTCCTTTATAA
>NW_007731811.1:75042-76904 GCF_000696425.1 Galeopterus variegatus | reverse complement strand
CTTCCAGGTCACTGAACCTGATTCCAGTTCCCAGGGGCCTGTTTGCCAGGGGCATTCGCAGTGCCAAGCATTAGCTGCTGCTTTCAAGAGTGGGTGTGTGAGGGGTGGTGTGGCGGCTTCCTTCTGGCACCGCGAAGGGAGCAGGCACGTGCAGAAGGCGACATTCAGAGGAGAGGATCCTTGCCCCGAAGCTTGCATTTTGGGTGCCAGGTTCTGAAATCTTGTACTGTGAGCCCTCGGCAAGTTTTCCTCCCTCCTTTCCTTTCTCCTTCTCTTCTTCCTTCTCTTCTTCCTTCTCTTCCTTCCTCCCCTCTCTTCCCTCCCTCCCTTCCTTTATAATTAATTGTCCCATGAGGTCAGCAGCTCAGAACTCCCCTCCACAAGGTGCTGCATGGCGTGCTCCAGGCGTCCTTCTGCAGCATGTGCACTGAGAGCCCTGCTCAGGAGGATGGGGCACTGCTCGTGCTGAGGGAGGAGAGGCACCAGAGGGACAGTGTGTTCCATGAAGTGGTGCTAGTCACTGCTTTAGGCTGCACAGGCAAAGAAAAACTGACTGACTCATGAGATCAGTGTCAGGAGTGGCTGGAGCACAGTGTTCACACTGTGTCTCCGTGCCTCGATGCTGGCTTCACTCATGGACAGGCCCCTGGCACAAAATGGCCCTGCCATCTCCAAACTTAAATGACCTTGGCTCAAGGATTCAAGTAGAAAGACACCTGCTTTCTCCCAATAGTTCCCCCTTCCCAAATCCAAAATTAAACATTATTTATAGATTCTTAGATCTTTTTTTTTTTTCACATTTCACTAGCTGTGAGAGTTGATGGCTTCTTATGTTGAAATCGCAACTTTTAGGGCCGGCCCGTGGCTTACTTGGGAGAGTGTGGTGCTGATAACACCAAGGCCACGGGTTTGGATCCCTATATAAGGATGGCCGGTTAGATCACTTGGGAGAGCGTGGTGCTGAAAACACCAAGGCAAGGGTTAAGATCCCCTTACCGGTCATCTTTAGGAAAAAAAAATAAAAGAATGAAATTGCAACTATTTTTAGAGGTGATTAGGATAGCGGTCCATTTTATAATTCATGGCATCTCAGAGTAATGCATTATGGTGGCCCCTCTGGCTGGCTGTGCCCGTCCCTAAAGTCAGTTGTGGCAGCCAGGGGAAGAGGATGTTCTGACTGGCCAGGCTGGGCCAGGCTGGTTGGTACCATCTCTGAACATGGCGGAAGTTGTTTCCCAAAGAGAAGTCAGGGGAGCTCTTACTGGAAAAGGTGGCCCAGAGGCTGGCCGTCATAGCCACAAATGGCCCTGCATGGGCACCCTCACACGGACCCTCTATGGAGACCCCTGGAACCACTGTAGAACTCTCTGGAGTTATGTGTGGAACAGGTGTCTCCATTTTCTCAGGAAAATGGATCAGAGGACTCCCTGATTCGGTGTCCCTTTCAGAATCCTGGGAGATTCTGGAAGGACTGTTCATCTGCCTAACAGTGGAGACTGCACAGTGGCTTTGAAGCCCAGCCCTAGTGGTTGAGTCAGAGGGAGAATCTGGGGGCCACCCGCTGGATCCAGCAGAGGTGGGGAGGAGTCCCCGGTCCTGGTCCTCGGTGAAGTTCCCAAACCGCGTCTGCAGTGAGGAGAAAGTGGTCTCTGCCACTGAGCTCTGCCTGCACGTGGAAGCACCAGGCCTGGATCCCTGCCGGGGCGGTCCTTCAGAAAGACGCTGCCCAGAGCACAGCAGTGCTGGCCTTAGCAGGTCTCCAGCTGCTGGGGAGGACCCCTGTTAGTTGTCACGTATGGGCATTGTTGCCACCTGGAACGGAGGCTGGAGGACTCAGCAAGCCTCGGCCCCTCTGTGGCAAC